>NC_053028.1:589880339-590153840 GCF_003073215.2 Triticum urartu | reverse complement strand
TCCTTTCTTCCACGGCATCCATGTACGCAACAACCACTACAAAAAATACACTTCCGTGATGATACGTGTTTGTCACATTAGGTCGCGTTTTTTGTCATGCATGTACATCCATGATGATTTTATGACAGAATCAAGATAGTCATACCTGTGCTGTCGTAGAAGTGTTCCATGACATTACCAAAATTATCATCACGGAAGTGTCCACTTCCATGACGATAAATCGCGCGTCATAGAAGTGCTTTCGTCAAGGGTGACCGACACATGGCATCCACCGTAACGGAACGCCGTTAAGCTATCGGGTCGGATTTTGGATCCGATAACCCGTTAACAGCCCTGACCAATGGGAAATTTCCACGTGTAAAATTCTGATTGGCCAAAGGAAACACGTATTGCCTCACCGTTGGGACAGATGTCATCCACTCATTGGACAGGAGGCGCCTATGATAGGTCGACACGTGGCACGGCCCAACAGTGGCCCATTCCGGTGAAAAAGGCCGGCCCAATAAAAATTAGCAGGCCGGCCCATATAAGGCCTACTTGTGTCAGGTCCATTTAAGCCCACGGCCCATACGAGATGTGCCAATTCGGCCCGTCAATGGCCCGTTAAAGATTTGACACCATTGCAGCCCATCGTCAGTCCGAGCTCGTTAATAGCCCGCTATATATTTGGGCTCAATATCGTCCCGATGAGATTTCGGTCTGTTAACGGCCCATTTAATGGATGGGCCAATTTTCAGGATGTACCTCTTTCGGCCTTTTAGTGACCCATTTAAATGTTGGGTTAATTTCTGGCCCGGTGTGTCTTTCAGCCTGTTGACGGCCCATAAATCTGATGGGCCATTTGCAGTCGGACCTGAGTTTCGGCCTTTTAGCGGCCCATTTAAGTGTGGGGCCAATTTCTGGCCCGGTGTCACTTTCAGCCTGTTGACGGCCCATAAATCAGTTGGGCCATTTGTAGTCGGACCTGAGTTTTGGCCTTTTAGTGACCCATTTAAGTGTTGGGCCAATTCCCGGCCCTGTGTGCCTTTCGGCCTATTAACGGACCATAAATGAGTTGGGCCATTTGTAGTCGGACATTAGTTTTGGCCTTTTAACGGCCCATGCCCTTCATGGTCCAATACCAATCCAGTTTCTCTTTTCGCCTGCTAAAGGCCCACAACACAGTTGGGCCGTTTACAATACGACCTGACTTTCGGCCTCTTAGCAGCCCATGCTCTTCATGGTCCAATACAAGCCCGTTGTCTCTTTCGGCCTGCTAAAGGCCTACAGTATAGTTGGGCCATATGTAGCCCAAACTTAGTAACGGCCTGTGAAATAAATTGGGGCCACCTGTTACCCGCTTTGATGTCGGCCTGTTAACGACTCGGGAGGTAAGAGGGCCGACCATTAACTTTTGGCCTAGTAACGGCCCATTAACTTAATGGGCCCACTAAAGTTCGTTCATGTCTTTAGGCCAAATTTGATAATTTGAGACCATTACGACGAGCAATTATGCATAGGACCAAAACCGATCAAGCAAAGGTACGACATACATGGAATAACGTTGCACATCTAGCATATATTACAGGAAATTACATCCATTGGGCAATCAAAGATTGATGCCAGTGCAAATAAATGAGCAGAACCTAACCATCTACAACATCACAATCTGCAACCTTAGCACAGATGACGCCCATAAGCATGTGGGCAAGTTATTGCTGCTTTGCTACACTGTCTCTGAAAACATTGATCAGTTGTTGTGTCGCACGACTCTGCACCTCTAATTCATCCACCATTTCCATCATTGCTTTAGCCATTAATTGGTTCACAAACATACATTTATTCCGTTGCATTCGAGACAGAGGATACTGAACAGATTCAGATGGCGATTTTGGCAGGCTTGTATTATTGATAGTGGAGAGTGTCTCGACCACTGCATCATAACATAAATTAGGACGGGAACCAAACAGATTAATCATGAGTTATTGCCATATTATCTGGCCTAGATTTACTGGAAAGAAACAATGGGTTTGCCTTGCTGTTTTCAGAGTTTGTCTTCTTATCTTCAGCAGCCTGCACAAAATTAACACACTAGCATTGCTATCATTGGCCAAGTCAGATAATAGGAAAGCAACATTGACACAACGAACGTTTGGGAAACTAGCCTACACCAAATTAACACAATATGGCACAGCTATCATCAGCCAGGTAAGGTAATACGAAAGCAACATTGACACAATGAATGAATGGGCAACCAGAGAAGCACTACAATTCAGTAATGTGCGTGATATGAGATAGTACATTCATGCAGCTCAGTATGCAAAACTACCAGGCAGTTTTCCTTACAAAAATCAACATTGGCGCCTTTAACATTTTGCTACAACTAATTTTAGATCAGATAAAGGTTAGATTCATGCCGATTAACAAAATACATGCTGATATAAAATTATAGTGATATACAACAGGTACTTACATCAGCATTGGAGCACAGAGAATTCCGGCAAGATATTTTCCTCGAATACGATCCCAATGGAGGAAGTCTTGTATCGTTTAACCTTATTTTCTAAAAGAGAGATGGGTAAGAAACATGTAGAAAATATGATCAGAATGCTATAAAATTTCATGATGCGAGGATACGCACACGCTTCTTAGAATGGAGTTGACATTCTTTTGCTGGACTGGAGCAGACTACTTCTTTGGCCACTGGAATCTGCTTATTATCAGTGGGAGTTGGGTTTCTCTGTGTTGGAGCAGTATCCATGAAAAATGGAGTTGGTTTATTATCTCCTGGCATTTGGATCTTTTGCAAAGACCTGGTTTGTAACCTTTCAGATTCTAACATAGCCGTCTTCCCCTTGCATGCCTTATATAGAAGAATGGTGATTCAGTTATAAAACATGCTACAGCAGAGATGGAATAGGTACTGAAGAATAGAAAGGCATGACATATTGACATGTATTCCCTCCATCTGGAAATAAATGGATGGGTCTAGGCGTATTTCAGTTCTAGATACATCCAGTTTTATCCATTTCTGCGACATTTAATCCGGACGAAGGGAGTATGATGTAAGAGCTAGGGATACGACAGGACAACACAGTAAAAAAACACTGAAAAACCCACTACAGAACCAAAGTATTCAAACCCAATGATATGAGATAGTACACTCATGCAGCTCAGGATGAAAAACTACCAGGCAGTTTTCCTTGCAAAAATCAACATTGTGGCCTTTAATCATACATTTTGCTACAACGAAAATTTAGATCAGATAAAGGTTGGATTCATGCCGATTAAAAAAATACATGCTGATGTAAAAATATAGTGATATACAACATGTACTTACATCTACATTGGAGCACAGAGAATTCCTGCAAGACTCTTTCCTCATAAACGATACCATTGCAGAAATTCTTCTATCTGTTAAGCTTATTTTCTAATAGAGAGATGGGTAAGAAACAAGTAGAAAATATGATCAGCATGCTATAAAATCTCATGATGCAAGGATACGCACACGCTTCTTAGAATTGAGTTGACATGTTTTTGCTGGACTAGAGCGGACTAGTTCTTTGGCCACTGGAATCTGCTTATTATCAGTAGGAGTTGGGTTTCTCTGTGCTGGTGCAGTATCTATAAAAACTGGAGTTGGTTTATTATCTCCTGGCGTTTGGATCTTGTAACACTCCGGATGTAATTTACCTTATATGTATTCCAACTCTTGCCGTTTCCGGCGCTAAGTTATTTTATTTCTCCGCTGTCGGGTTTTTGTCTCCGTGTGGTGTTGTCTTTGTCATGCATCTCATATCATGTCATCATGTGCATTGCATTCGCATACGTGTTCGTCTCATGCATTCGAGCATTTTCCCCGTTGTCCGTTTTGCATTCCGGCGCTCCTATGTCCTCCGGTGGTCTTTTCTACCTCTTTTCTTGTGTGGGGGTTAAACATTTCCGGATTGGACCGAGACTTGCCATGCGGCCTTGGTTTACTACCGGTAGACCGCCTGTCAAGTTTCGTGCCATTTGGACTTCGTTTGATACTCCAACGGTTAACCGAGGGACCGAAAAGGCCTCGTGTGTGTTGCAGCACAACACCTCTCCAAATTGGCCCAAAACCCACCTAAACCTACTCCATCATCTAGAGCATTCGATCACGACCGCGTGGCCGAAAACCGCACCTCATTTGGAGCTTCCTAGCTCCCTCTACCTCTATAAATAGATCCCCTTCTGAAATCCCGGATCTCATCCCCCGAAACCCTAAATTTCCGCTCCCCGCGCCGCCGGACACGTCCGGAGCAGACCGGACGCGTCCGACACTGCCTCCGCGCCTATCACCGCCTGCCACGCGGCCCGCCGACCTCCACCGCCGCCGTGGCCCGTCCTGGCCTGCAACCGGCCCTCTCCGTCGCCTCCTGGGCCGTGCCCCCGCGCCTGACGCCACCGCCTTCTTCCCGCCGCCCGGCGACGCCACGCCGCCGCACGGACTCAACGTCGGCCGCCGCCCTCCGCCGTCCAGCGCCGCCGCAGGCCGCCGACCGGCCATCGCAGCACCCCGCGCCCGCCGCCTCTCCTCTCCTCCCGCGCCGGCGACGAACCCCTCCATTCCCGGCGTCCTCCTCCGGCCGGTGCCCTCCCCTTCGGCGAATCTCGTCGATGCCGGCCGCCGCGTCCATTGACTCCGGTGAGATCCGCGAAGCTACAGTACCTGCTACAGTACCCGGAACCCGATCTGGATCTAGATCTCGGTTGACCCCAAACCCTAATTCCGTATTTTTTTAGCATTTTTCTGCATGCTATAACTCTGCATCCGTAGCTCCGATTCATGCGTGTAGCATATCAAAATGTTCATCTCGACGAGTACATAATTTCATCTCATTGAATCATTTTCATTTGAGCTAATCTTGATGCCCGAAATGCGGTTGGAAGAGGGCTATGTGATGGATTTGTCAGATCTGTTTCAGCAAATAGCTATTTGTCATTTTTGCCATGTTTAATGTGTGCATGCTATGATCCTGAGCTCTACATGTGTTTTGTTATATGCCATGCCATATTTACAGAGGTGCTTGCCATGTATTTGTGTGATAATTGTGGTGACTAGCACAAGCTTGCAAAGTAGCGTAATCGGTAATGCTGATTTTAGGGACTTAGAATTTCACAAAGTCCTTGTTCTGTTTTTGTTGTTATGCCATATGTTCATGTTGTTTCCTAGTGATCCGTGCCTCTTTTGAGGATGATCAGTAAGGATGTTTTGTTAATATTGTGGTGCTATATGCATCCATGTCTTTGTTTGCATTTATGGAGCACCCTAGCTTGAGTCAATCGAGCTCTACTTTTGCTATAAAATAATCCTGGCAGATTGTTGACATGTTTAGCGATTTTGCCGACGATGTTGCTATTGATCCGTGCATGCTATGTTGTTGTTCTTGCCATGTCTAGCTTCTATGCCATGTATTCTTGATGGGTGTCTGCTTAGTTTGTCATGCCATGCTCTGTACAGAGTGCATCGATCTCGTAAACATGCCTACTCGTTAACTGTTTTGCATGCTCCAGTTTTTTACTAAGTCTCAATCTGTTTATGTTTTTGCCATGTTCACATGCTTGCAATTGTATTTTCTGATCCATTTTTGCTCAAGGTCACTAAGGGACTTTTGCTCTAGTTTCCGTCATACGGTGTTATGTTCTCGGATTTTGCGTTCCTTATGCGGTTGGGTTATAATGGGAACCCCTTGATAGTTCACATTGAATAAAACTCCTCCAGCAATGCCCAACCTTGGTTTTACCATTTGCCACCTAGCCTCTTTTCCCTTGGGTTTCCGGAGCCCGAGGGTCATCTTTATTTAAACCCCCCCACCCCCCGGGCCAGTGCTCCTCTGAGTGTTGGTAAAAACTAGAGCCCTGTGCAGCGCCCCCTCGGGGAAACTCGAGGTTTGGTTTTAGTTGTATGGAGCGCTCATCTGAGTGTGCCCTGAGAACGAGATATGTGCAGCTCCTATCGGGATTTGTCGGCACATTCGGGCGGTGTTGCTGGACTTGTTTTACCATTGTCGATGATGTCTTGTAACCGGGATGCCGAGTCTGATCGGATTGTCTTGGGAGAAGGAATATCCTTCGTTGACCGTGAGAGCTTGTGATGGGCTAAGTTGGGACTCCCCTGCAGGGATTTGAACGTTCGAAAGTCGTGCCCGCGGTTATGGGCAGATGGGAATTTGTTAATGTCCGGTTGTAGATAACCTGAAACTTAACTTAATTAAAATGAACCAACCGCGTGTGTAACCATGATGGTCTCTTCTCGGCGGAGTCCGGGAAGTGAACACGGTGTTGGAGTAATACTTGACGTAGGTTGTCCTAGGATCACTTCTTGATCATAGTTACTCGTCCGTGCCTTGCCTTCTCTTCTCGCTCTCTTTTGCGAATAGGTTAGCCACCATATATGCTAGTCGCTTGCTGCAGCTCCACTTAATACCTTGTCTTACCTATAAGCTTAAATAGTCTTGATCGCGAGGGTGCGAGATTGCTGAGTCCCCGTGACTCACAGTTTACTTCCAAACCAGATGCAGGGACCGATGATACCGTTCCAGACGATGCGCTTGAGCTCAAGTGGGAGTTCGATGAAGACTCTCGCCGTTACTACGTGTCTTTCCCAGATGATCAGTAGTGGTGCCCAGTTGGGGCGATTGGGGACTTTTGTCGCATGTGGGGGTTGATCTTTATTTTCGTACCATAGTCGGACCATGAGTGTATTGGATGATTGTAATGTTATTCATGTATTTGTGTGACGTGGCGAGTGTAAGCCAACTATGTATATGTTCCCCTTTTATTTATTTACATGGGTTGTTGTGAAGATTACCTTACTTGCGACATAGCTTTCAATGCGGTTATGCCTCTAAGTCGTGCTTCGACACGTAGGAGATATAGCTGCATCGAGGGCGTTACAAGTTGGTAATCAGAGCCTTCCCCGACCTTAGGAGCCCCCTGCTTGATCGAATCATTGATGTTGTTGAGTCTAGAAAAATGTTTTGAGTCATTTAGGAATTATATATCGGAGAGTTTATGAATTCTTTTTACTCCCTAGTCCCTTCATCGCTCTGGTAAGGCATCCTGACGTAGAGTTTTGACTCTTCTCTTCTCAAATTTCACTAAAAAAAATTTAGGATCACGCGGGTATCTTGGAATCGTTCCGATCGATTTGTAACGGGAACATTGTTCTTGGTGCCTCCTGTCATTTAGGGGTTGTGGCAGTGTACCGAGGAGTTGAGCTCCAAGGTGTTGTCGTCACAATTTTATCGTTGAGATTCTGGAATACCTGAGTTTCACCGACATCAAAAATCTCTTTTATGCAGTTCTTGGTGAGATAACCTCGACGCCACCCAGTACTGGGGCGGGAGTTCGGGAGTATTGCCATAACTTGTATAACGGATGCTTTTCAAAGGTTGAGGTAGATGATTTCCGAAGGTTTCTCGGTTATGTGTTGAAGGATGGATACAACTGGATGTAGGATTGGCTAGATTTGGGTGAGATATTATGCTTCCCCTGTATCCCCAACACCTGATTGCATAACCGGAAAGGTTCGGGAGTTTCATAGGTGGGAATTCTTGTAGCTCTAGTTCTTCTTCCGCGGATATTTGGTTTGGGATTGGGTAATCCTCACCTAGTATTCGTTCTTGTTCATACCTTGTTGGTTTTATTATTCTACCTCAATTCTAAGTGGCTTCTCAACTTATGGAAATGTGACCATTTCAATTGGAATGCATTCGTTCATTTGGTTCGGATGTGAAGACTTTATGTTGCAATTTCAACCCGTTTGATTCAGCTTCAGTATTTGTCTGTCAAGTTGCTAACGGATGTCAACCTCTTCAGGATGGCTCCTCCAACGCGCACGACTCTGAATCCTGATCCGCCACCACCACCTCCACCTCCGGAGGCATGGCAAGCTGTGGTGGCCGCTACCAATGCAAACACGTAGCTGATCATGCAACTTCTTCAAGAGCGCAACCAAGGGAACCAGGGCCATGGCAACAATCAGAATCAGTTTGCTACACTCAACCAGTTCCTTGCTAACTAGCCAAAGACCTTCAGCAATTGTGTTGAGACAACATACGCTGATGATTGGCTCGTGGACATATGCAAGCATTTCGAGTGCAGTAACGTCAGGCCAGAGGAGTTTTTCAAGTTCGCCTCCTTCCAACTCAAAGACCAAGCTGCAGAATGGTTTCAGCAGTACAAAGATTCCAGAGGAGGCCGTGCAATTACTTGGGATGAATTCCGTCAAGACTTCAAAGCTCATCATATTCCTCAGAGTGTGGTTGAAAGCAAGCGTGAGGAATTCCGCAACCTGAAGCAAGGCACTATGTCTGTTTACCAGTACAACATCATGTTTCAGAAGCTCGCCCGTTTTGCTAAGCAAGACGTCCCTGACGAGAAGAGCATGATATACCAGTTCAGGGGTGGTCTCAGAGAAGAAATCCAGCTAGCTCTCGTCCTTTTTGAGCCCAAGAAGTACGATGAGTTTTACAATATGGCAATGAAGCAAGAGACTGCTCAACTGAAGTGCGATGCTTCCAAGAAGCGAGTCAGAGATGCAACTCCTTCCTCAACTCAAGTGGCTAAGTAGCAAAAGTATTGGCTGCCTCCTCCTCCATTCCGTCAGCCTTATCAGCAGAAGAGCAAAGGTGGCAATGGATCTTCCCACCCACCCAACCCTGGCTTTCAGAACAAGACTTCGTCTCAAGCTCCAAGATCAAGTGCTCTGTATCACCGTCCGCTGTCAGAGGTCACGTGCAACAAGTGCCAACAAAAGGGTCACTATGCCAACAAATGCTTCAATCAGAGGCGTCTCCCTCCTCCTCCTCCCGTGAGATCGGCAAGTACCGCAGTGGTCAAGCATAACCCCAAGCACGCCAAGGTCAACTTGATGAATGCAGCTCAGGCAGAGGACTCGCCAGATGTCATCATGGGTAACCTTCCTGTTAATGATATTCCTGCAAAAGTTCTTTTTGACACTGGTGCATCGCATTGCTTCCTTTCTAAACCTTTTGCATCAAAGTATGAGTGCGATTATTAGCATTTGCAAAGACCTTTGCAAATCGTGTCTCCGGGCAAGCAAATGACAGCTAATATCTGCGTCCCGGATGTTACTATCACGTTGGGCGACTACAAATTTCTAGCTTCTCCTATTGTTCTGGGCGACTCGGATATTGATCTTATTCTCGGAATGGATTGGCTTTCTAAGCACAAGGCTCATCTTGATTGTGCTGCCAGGCAGATTCGATTGACTCATTCGTTTGAGGATGTAATTGTCTTTGCAGCTCGTGATGATACCATCCGTCTGTTTTCTCTCAATGATAAGGGTGAACTGTATGCCATCTCTCAAATTCCAGTCGTTTGCGAATATCAAGACGTCTTTCCAGAAGAGCTTCCAGGAATGCCTCCGCACCGGCCAGTTGAATTCGTCATCGATCTTGAGCCTGGCACGGAACCTGTTTGCAAACGTCCTTACAAGCTTGGACCTGAAGAGTTGAAGGAGCTGAAGAAGCAACTTGATATTCAAGAGCGAATGGGTCTCATCCGACCTAGTTCTTCTCCGTGGGGTTGTGGAGTTCTTTGTGTGAAGAAGAAGGATGGAACGGACCGACTTTGTGTTGACTACCGTCCATTGAACAAGAAGACTATAAAGAACAAGTACCCACTTCCCAACATCAACGAGTTGTTTGAATAACTCAAAGGTGCTCAAGTTTTCTCCGAGCTTGATCTTCGTATGGGCTATCACCAGATTCGAATTCGTGAGCAGGATATCCCCAAGACATCATTCAGAACAAGCTATGGTTCATATGAATACACTGTCATGTCTTTTGGCCTCGTCAATGCTCCTCCGACATTCTCTCGCATGATGAACTTCATCTTCTACCCCTACAAAAATGACTTCGTCTTGGTCTACCTCGATGACATTTTGGTCTTTTCCAAGAAAAAGGAAGATCATGCCAAGAACTTGCGTTTGGTGCTCGATAAGCTCAGAGAACATCATTTCTATGCCAAGTTTTCAAAGTGCGAGTTTTGGCTCGATGAGGTTCTCTATCTTGGGCATATCATCTCTGCCAAGGGCATAGCGGTGAATCCTGAGAAGGTGTCTGCAATTGTGAATTGGGAACCACCTCAGAACGTGAAGCAACTCCACAGCTTCCTTGGTCTCGCAAGCTATTATCGAAGGTTCATTGAGAACTTTCCAAAGATCGCGAAGCCTCTTTCCAACCTTCTCCAGAAGCACGTGAAGTACATTTGGTCTCCTGAATGTGACATCGCTTTCAACACCTTGAAAGAGAAATTAGTCACTGCTCCAGTTCTGACTCCTCCTGATGAATCCAAACCATTCGAGGTCTTCTTTGATGCCTCTCTTCAAGGTCTCGGTGCAGTATTGATGCAAGAGAAGAAAGTTGTGGCCTATACCTCTCACCAGTTGAATCCCAACGAGAAGAACTACCCCACTCATGACCTTGAGTTGGCGGCAGTTGTGCATGCTCTTTTGAATTGGAGACATCTCTTATTGGGAAGAAAAGTGGACATCTTCACTGACCACAAGAGTCTCAAGTACATCTTCACTCAGCCTAATCTCAACCTCAGGCAGACTCGTTGGGTCGAAATGATTCAAGAGTATAATCCGAGTATCGAATATACTCCAAGTAAGGCCAATGTAATTGCTGACGCATTGAGCAGGAAGGCTTACTGCAACAGTTTGATTCTCAAGCCTTACCAACCTAAGCTTTCCGCAAACTCAATCTGCAAGTTGTTCCTCAAGGTTTCCTCGCCAACCTTCAAGTCTCTCCTACTTTGGAAGATCAGATTCGTGAGGCTCAACTTCTTGATGCTATGGTGAAGAAGGTGAAGATTGGGATTGCCAAGAGTCAATCCAAGTACAAGTGCTATCGCCTTGATGACAAGTGTTGGGGATATTACTACTGGGCGTAAACCGGCCTATCTGGGCCGGGTTAACTTCATCAGTAGTTAAGTAAGTTAAAGCCCAAGAAGACAGAGGAGGGCTCAAGGCCCGTGGTCGGCTCAAGGCCTGCAGCCGTAAACCGGCGTTAGTAGTTAACCTGTATTGTAAGTTAGGAATAAGAAGAGACCAAACCGGACACATCTATGAGCCGGTATTGGGACTCCGTAAGCCGACGAGAGTCACCCGTGTATGTAAGGGGACGACCCGGCGGCGGTTCAAGGACAACAGAGAACAACTCGAGACATAGGCGAAGCTTGTTTGCTCCCTAGTCATCAAAACCCCATCAATTCCATCACAACTAGACGTAGGCTTTTACCTTCATCGAAGGGGCCGAACTAGTATAAACTCTCTTGCGTCCTTGTGTCCGCTTTAACCCCTTCAAGCTAACCCGTCGCGATGGCTCCATGACTAAGTCCTTTCTCTAGGACATCTGTCGTGACAAAACAACGACAGTTGGCGCCCACCGTGGGACTATCGCATGATGGTTTCCGGTTCTTGGAGGGCCGCTTTGAAGGACTCGAGGGCTACGCTGTAGGCCGGATGACTAAGAGTCATCGCGGCAAGCTCTACATCGACGACGCAGGCTGGGGCCCCGAGGCCGGCTCAATTGAGTACGGGTACCGGGTCCCCTTTGGTAGCATTTACATTTTCATTGGCAAGATCGGTGAACCGGGCCCTGAGCCGGACATCTGCACCGACCTCGTCGAGACGGCTCAGCATGCGCAATCCGCCCGGGTTAAACCGGCCATGAAGCGTGCCTTCGTGGGAGTCATCCATGGAGGAAGTTATGAGGACGGATCGGAATTTCGCGGGGCGACTGTCATTTGTTCCGGTGACGAATCTTCGACCGGAGAAACCGAATCTCTTTATCAGCAACAAGATGGCCGGATTGGGAGCTGTTCCGATGGCAACAGTATTCCGGACCCCTCTGATCTGCCCAACCAGGTTGGAATATTCATGGCCGGAACACAAGCAGCGCTTCATTCTTCGACAGCTACGGCAACGATCTCCGGTTCAGCAGCGGCGACGGCTGCCGGGGCAGGAGGCCCTGTGCGCCCGCCGGCTCAGGTTTGAAAGTGCGTTATATCGACTAGAGGGGGGTGAATAGGCGATTTTTATGAAATTCTTCAGAACATAGGAGTTTTGAAGACAAACGATAAAAATTAAACCTATTACCATGCAGCGGAAGGTAGACTACGCTACGCAAACCATAGTCAAGTATTCAATGAAGTGAAAGCACAAAGACTAATAGCAGCTAGGTAGTAAGGATCAGGTAGGAAGATATTGTGAAGCCAAACAGAACACGCAGTCACTCAGTGAAGATAAATGATAGAGCAAACATACAATGACTTCATAAGGAGGAACAATAAGTAAAGTGAAGTGAAGATGAAACCAGTGACTCGTTGAAGACAATGATTTGTTGGACCAGTTCCAGTTGCTGTGACAACTGTACGTCTGGTTGGAGCGGCTAGGTATTTAAACCTTAGGACACATAGTCCCGGACACCCAGTCCTGAACACACAGCTCAGGACACCCAGTCCTCACCGTATTCTCCTTGAGCTAAGGTCACATAGACCTCGCCCAATCACTCTGGTAAGTCTTCAAGGTAGACTCCCAAACCTTCACAGACTTCGTTCACTGGCAATCCACAATGTCTCTTGGAAGCTCAGAACGCGACGCCTAACCGGCTGGAGGATGCACAGTCCTCAAGTGTAATAAGTCTTTAGATCACACAGACAAGAAGACTTAAGTGATGCCCAATTCTCTCTGGCTCTAGTGGTTAGGGCTTTATCCTCGCAGGGAATTCTCTCTCAAAGGCTTCGAGGTGGGTTGCTCTCAAACGACAAATGCCGTACTTTCAATCTGAGCAGCCAACCGTTTATGGTTGTAGGGGTGGGCTATTTATAGCCACTTGGCAACCCGACCTGATTTGTCCGAAATGACCCTGGGTCACTAAGGAACTAACACGTGTTCCAACGGTCAGATTTCAAACTCACACGGCAATTTTACTTGGGCTACAAGCAAAGCTAACTTGTCCGACTCTGGACAAGATTCGCTCTCATTGTCTTCACTCGAAGACATAGGTTTTTGGTTTAGGCATCACTTCAGTCATTCTGACTGGTTCTCTTGGACCCCACTTAACAGTATGGTGGTTCCTATGACTCAACACAAAAGAAAAAGAACTACGAAAGATCTAAGTCTTCGAGCTCCATAGGCTTCATATCGTGTATTCTCTTGTCATAGTCTTCAATGTGAATATCTTCATATACCACCTTTGACTTCAATGTCTTCATACATTTTTAGGGGTCATCTCTGGTAGTAAAACTGAATCATGAGGGACTTCTACCTGTGTTATCCTGCAATTCTCACAAACACATTAGTCCCTCAACTAGGTTTGTCGTCAATACTCCAAAACCAACTAGGGGTGGCACTAGATGCACTTACAATCTCCCCCTTTTTGGTGATTGATGACAAACTAGTTGAAGTTTTCAACGGGGAATATAATCTGTGAAACTGTAAAGGATAAGGAATTGTCTTCATAAATTGCAAGGGCTCCCCCTGAAGATGTGCATATTAGTTAATTTGCTTTTGGTGTGCAACTGCACATGGCAGGTGGTACATGTGGAGATCCGCTTCAACTTATGATGACAATCCACTATGCATGTGAAAGTATATGAAGATAATGCCATGCATAATGGAAAATGGACGTCTGCAGAATGAGCTAGGTGCGGAATTTATCGTCGCACATGCGGAATTTATCTTCGCAAAACAAGGTGGCAAATAAGTAGCAGACGACCATCTAGTTTAAGTGTTACAACTCATAAGAACCAAATGTAGCAAAAAACGAGAGTTGTAAGCACGAAGCAAAATATAAGGCACCCGCCCATATGAACCCGCTTGAAGACTATCAATCTCATATGCTTCTCCCCCTTTTGTCAGTAATGACCAAAAAGGTTTGAAGACATAGAGCCTCTACTCGTTCCCATGAGGAGTAGGTGAAGTAGCAGGATTGTTGGTGTTGTTTGGCGGTGCAGAAGAGCTTGGAGGTGCTGAAGGATATGGCGGTGAAGTAGCATCGTCTTCTTCCTCAATAATTTTGACAGTGACTGTGGCAGCAGAGGAAGAGAACTCAGAGTCTTCAAGGGATGGAGTTCCTAGCAGCACAGCCCTTCGACGAGGTGTGGAGTCAAACTTGAATCTCTCAGTGAAGCCATCCTCTTGAAGATCAGCTTCAGAAAGCATCATCGTTAGCCCTTTCCATGTGCGGCGACAGGTTTCATGGGCAAAGAACGCATTCTTGGTGGCAAGATTTCGAGTGCGATTAACATCCACCAAGAGGCTTTTCATCTGACGCTTCAGCCAGTCATGATGCCTATCTTGTTTCTGATGTAGAGCCACAAGAAGCTCTCGGTCGTTGAGAACACGAGTGTGCTTCTTGGGTCTTGGAGCGGTGGCACTGTCAGTGGCTTCAGTTGAAGCAGGGTGTGGTGCACGTGTAGTGCCAGCCAAAGGATACACCCGAGAAACTGCTTCAACGCCTTCAACGTTCTGAGTAAAACTCTGATGTTCTGCATTCTGAAGACTTAGAGGTTGCTTGGCAGGCTCAGAATATATGGCTTCAGTAGACATGTCCACGTCAGGCAAGAAGATCCGATGGTTGCGGGCTGAGGGCTGATACGAGATGGCGGAGTGTAGTTTGATCAGCCGCATGACCCAAGGGGCGTAGAACTTCAAACCAAACAGATCCATGCCTGATGCAGCAAGTTGGCGTATGAATAAGTCCTGTGCATTGAAGCATTTGCCATGAAGTATATAGAAGACCAAAGTCTTCATTGCACCCAGAAGCTTGGCATTTGTAGAGTGCCCTTTGATAGGCCAGAGAGTTCGCCTGATGATGTGATAGATGGTTCTGGGCAGGTACTCAAGGTCTTCAACGAAGAACTCTGTGGGATAAGCAGCATCTTGAGGCAATGGCTTCATCATGCTGAGCATTTGACTCATATTAGGTTCTGGCCGCTGAAAGATGCTCTCAATAGCTTCAGCATGCAGCTGACAGCCTTGCTCGAAGAGATCGCCAGGAGTGGGCAAGCCAGTGAGCTCAATGATGTCAAATGCATTGGCTTCGTGATGAACATTGCCAGACATCCACTCCAGGACCCAAGTCTTCGGATCTCTGCTATACCCTTTGATGTGAAGTATGGCATAGAATTGTAGCAGCAGCTCTTCATTCCAATGCTCTTCATCAGTAACAAACTGCAGCAGACCCACTTGCTTGAAGCAATCCAACGCTTCTTCTAGACAGGGCAGACCAGCTATAGCTTCAACATCAAGGCGCTTGTGTGGGAAGATGCAACCTTGGTTGTAAAGAATGCAAGAGTAATAGCTTCGCTGAGGATAGCTCCAGAACCGATCAGATGATATCCGTTCCCTTGAGTAGGGGTTCCTGGAGCTATTGAAGAACGTGTTGTCTGCCCTGAAGCCATTGATGTTGAAGGAGCCAGGTGCTGATGCAGGACCTGGAAACCTTGGCAGTCTTGGGATTGGCTTCTGGACCTGAGGCCTGTGCTCAACATGATAGTTGAATTGGGGACCGGCAGCAGACTCAGGAACAGAAGTGGCAGGATCAGTGGCTTCACTGTCTTCTGAAGCTTTTGCTGGGGAGGGCTCCACATTAGCTTCGTTGTTGGTTGTGGCAGCCTCAAGATTTTCATCCTCCACTTGACTAGTTGGAGGGTCGGTCACAGGCACGTTCTCCTGGAGAACTGCTTCTTGGTGGAGCAGGGGAGTGGGATCTTGTGGTACTTCTTCTTCTGCGGCTGATGCAGCCGGAATGTCTTCAGCATAGACTTGAGGCCTTGGACCTTTGTGAAGCCTGCGGAACGCAGACGACGCCTATGGAGTTGGAGTGGGCTGGGCCTCATAGTCTTCTTCCTCTTGTGGGCAATCCGCCCATGAAGCATCCTGTGCAATTGGCGTCAGTGGACGACCAATGCTGATGAGTTCGCTGTTTTCAAACTGAGGAAGGACTGCATCATCTTCTACATTGTCATGATGACCAATGTCTTCAGCAGCGATAGGATCAGCTGCTGGAATGTCTTCAGCGTCAGGAGCCTCTGTGGAAGCAGGCTCATGAACTGTCAGTTGACGTTCTGCGTCAGGATGAACCATAGAAATGGGTTCAACTATCAAGGGCTCTGTGGGAGCAGCCCGAGCTTTCTTGGTCTTTCTCTTTTTCTTGGTGGGGGCAGTAGGAGAGGCTTCAGAGTGTTTCCTGTTCCTGGCTTCAGCCTCAGCAGTTCTTGTCTTCTTGAGCTCTGAAGTTATTGACCGGCTCTTTGGCTTCGAGCCATTCATTCTTGTTGGGAAGACAATCGGAACTGCTTCTTGCCTTGGTGCATCAGATTCAGCCGTAGCAGGCTTCTTCTTCTTCTTTGCGGCCATCCTGGGGTCGATGCCAGGATGCCCAAGTGCTTTGCGCTTCTCAGCCTCATTATAGGCTTGCACACATCTGTCAACCAGAGTCTTCATGCACTCACGCGAACCCTGAGCTTCTGCACGCTTCTTCACAAAGGCTTCCTTGAGCTCGTGCATCATTGTCTTGAAGTTCTTCACTTCTTGCACGCTGAGCTTGGCCATATGCTTCTTGAACTGAGCCTTTTCATAGTCAATCTTCTGCTTCAGTTCAACAATGCGCTGGGCAATAGCAAGTTCTGAAGCAATTGCGCCTTGGAAGGCGACACTGAGGCCAATAGGTAGCTGCAGATCTTTAAAGCTGATGTTTGGCGTGTCAAACCACTCGTCAATGAAGTTGTGGATGATGGTGACATCAAAGAGAGGAAGATCATTGAAGATTTCTGCTTCTTCTTTGCTCTTGATGAGTTGCTCAAGAGCGTCATCTGCAAGATCTTCATCACTTGACAGATCAATGTCGTCATTGCGCAGGATGGCAGCAGCTGTTAGCTCTTTGCCAGTGTAAGACAGAGGCATCTTGGCCTTCTAGGGCTTGGAGACGCGTGATAAATCTTTAGACTGCACACTGTCTTCAGGAGGTGTAGTTGCCAATGGCTTCGCCCTTGAGATTTTTGGTGAAGGGGCTGGCTTTGAAGCTTTTGGCTTCTTCAACTGCTTTGGCTTCGGCACTGCAGGCGCGTCATCAGACTCAGTGTCAGCCGCAGGCTCATTCACTGCAGTCCCTTGAACCAAGATGTAGGTGATGAGGCCTTCAAGGTTGGCGAAAGGACCAATGACATTGGGTTCTACATGTCGTGTGCCATCTGCCCTTGGAGATGAGGGACCAGGGTTGAAGTCTAACCCAAAAGTCTTCTTGTTCTGCTTCACAGCGTTTTGAGCAAACTGGAATTTGCGCTTGAACAGATTGTCGTCACGACACCATAGCAGTGACGACGAGTGTGCATCAGCAGGCTGTGGTCCACGGACCACGCATGGATAGAAGCCTTGAGCAATGGCTTCATCTCTGGACCTGGGTAGAAGATTCTTGAATAGGATGTCTCCCCACGGTCTCTTGATGGCAATTTTCTCAGCATACTCCTGGGTCACAAATCTGTATTTGAACCATTGTTCTGCCCAATATCTTCGAATCCATTGGATTCGGGTCTTGCGCTGACTGTAATCCTCTTCAGGATCTGTCTTGTACATTTCTGAGAGTTCATCTGGCAGATCTCTGGAGGTCTCACCACGACGCTTTCTGCCACCCTTCCTTGCTGCCTTTTCTGAAGCCATAAACTTTAACTTGAAAGGGTTCAAGACGTTCAAAGGCTTCAAAGGTTTTCGTTTGCTGGACCAACAGGAACTGGCTTCGGGAGAATTTATGTGATGTTGTAAGAATTCTGCAAATGAATGCAGACTATGAGAACCAAAGGATTCTCCCACGGACATGTACCTGTGACAGCATTAAGGTGTGAGGGAAGGGGAAGAGGTCATATGCATTCTCAGAAGATTTTGAAGATAGATCAATTTAGAAGACATTGACCTCATCGTGCGAAGACATTCACTCATAGATAAGAAGTTGGTTCCAGATTTGTATGAATCCACAGATCAGTACAAGTGAGGAATCTAACTACTTTGTGAAGCACAAGTGAATATACTAGGCACGTTATGAGATGCAGTATGAGAGAGATCTAGCTTGTGTGAACAGAAACTGCTTGTGGTAGAAAGTGACAGATCAATAGGATCAACGGTATTGTAAAAAGGGAGTTTTATTTACCACACTGAGAACTGCTAGACGGAGTGGGAGATGAGGCCGAGCAGTTCACTCTTTCGTGCCCTAACTTGGCGACGGAGGACACCTACAGCGACGGCGGAGAGGACGATGTCCGCGGTCGGCGTGAAGACGGCGTCGGAGAGGTTGCGGCAGCGAAGCGCTTCGTCGCCGGCGTCGTCGAGAGCTAGCGGTGGCGCTAGGGTTCGTGCGAGGGTGGAAGAAGAGATAATGACCGCTGTGAGTGTGTATTTATAGGCACAGGGGCGGCACTGTGCTATTACACAGGTGCCCCTGGCGATTCGCATCTGAGGAACACGTGGCCAGTATACGGAATTTTGGGGTTTGTTCCACGTCCCACACATGCCTGGATTGTCGGGTGGTCGTTCCTACTTCTCCGGATTTCATGTGGAGGAATGAGCATTGAAAACGGACTTAATGGTTGTCTCTGTATCTTCTGCTGACAAGGACGCAGAG
Organism: Triticum urartu; assembly: GCF_003073215.2. NCBI lineage: Eukaryota > Viridiplantae > Streptophyta > Magnoliopsida > Poales > Poaceae > Triticum > Triticum urartu. Next base: position 590,135,184 of record NC_053028.1, on the reverse strand, counting down.
AAGACATTCGACAATTTCAATAGAATGCATATGACTTGGAGAGATAGAGTTTGAGATAGAAAGCATAGAGAAGTTGGGGTCCGATCACATTCACTTAGTTCAAGAGATTCAACACGAAGACATAGCTATAAGTGAATGCTGTAGAGGACAGAACACTAGCATATATATATATATATATAATCAACATAGTGAAGATAATCATGAAAATATGTTGAGTTCAAATCCAAACCAAATGTGAAGACATTGCAAGGTAATGCCATGAGTGAAACACTTCAAAATAGAACGTTAGGTGGTGGCGTTACCCACCGTATAGGAAGTATTAGACCCAGACACGGCGCACAATTATCGTGGCGCTCCGAAGTCAAATTCCACATTAATGTATTCAAACTTAGAATGTATGTCTTCATTGATTGAAGATATACTTCACTTCGTGTGTTGCACATCTAAGTCATCAATATGCATATGCGTTAGGATGTGTGCCTGATCACAGGACATTTGAGGATTCTAGGATATTTAGCTCACACCGTAACTTGCAAAACCTCTTCTCATCCAAGGGCTTGGTGAAGATATCTGCCAATTGCTCTTCAGTGTTGACGTGTATGATATCAATGTCTTCCTTCACAACATGATCTCTGAGAAAGTGATGACGAATTTCAATGTGCTTTGTCTTCGAGTGCTGAACTGGGTTGTTGGCAATGTTGATGGCGCTTTCGTTGTCGCAGTAAAGTGGCACTTGCTTCAAATGAATGCCATAGTCCTTGAGTGTTTGCTTCATCCACAGAAGCTGAGCGCAGCAAGATCCAGCAGCAATGTATTCAGATTCAGCAGCAGAGAGAGATACACAGTTCTGCTTCTTTGAAGACCAACATACAAGTGATCGTCCCAGAAAGTGACTTGTGCCTGATGTAGACTTGCGATCAACTTTGTCACCAGCATAATCAGCATCCAAGAATCCAACCAGATCAAACTCTGAGCCCTTTGGATACCATAATCCAAGAGTTGGGGTGTGAGCCAAATATCGAAGAATTCGCTTCACAGCTAAGTGATGCGACTCCATTGGTGCCGCTTGAAATCGAGCACACATGCAAACACTAAGCATAATATCTGGCCTAGATGCACATAGATAAAGTAAAGAACCAATCATGGAGCGGTATACCTTTTGATCGAACTCTTTACCATTGTCGTCAGGACCCAGATGATGTTTGGCTGGCATTGGTGTTGTGAAGCCTTTGCAGTCTTGCATACCGAACTTCTTCAGGCAATCTTTGAGATACTTCTCTTGAGATATGAAGATGCCATTGCGTTGTTGTCGTATTTGAAGACCAAGGAAGAACTTCAGCTCCCCCATCATGGACATTTGATATTTCTCTTGCATCATATATCCAAACTCTTCACTGTACTTCTGATTGGTGCAGCCGAAGATAATGTCATCCACATATATTTGGCACACAAACAGTTCACCATCATATATCTTCGTGAAAAGAGTGGGATCTAGGGAACCAGGTATGAAGCCTTTGCTCTTCAAGAAGTATTTGAGCGTGTCATACCAGGCCCTAGGGGCTTGTTTGAGGCCATACAGTGCCTTGTTGAGCTTGTATACCATGTCAGGATGTTTTGGATTTTCAAAGCGAGGCGGTTGTGCAACATACACTTCTTCTTCAATCTTGCCATTGAGAAAGGCACTCTTCACATCCATTTGATATAGAAGTATGTTATGATGATTTGCATAGGCTAGCAGTATGCGTATGGCTTAAAGTCTAGCCACAGGAGCAAATGTTTCATCGAAGTCAATGCCTTCCACTTGAGTATATCCTTGAGCAACGAGACGAGCTTTGTTTCTGACAACTTGACCATGCTCATCTTGCTTGTTGCGGTATATCCATTTGGTGCCTATTATATTGTGCTTTCATGGATCAGGATGCTTAACCAGTTCCCATACATTATTCAGCTCAAGCTGTTGAAGCTCTTCTTGCATAGCTTGAATCCATTCAGGTTCCATGAAGGCTTCTTCAACTTTCTTGGGTTCTGATATTGAGACGAATGCGAAGTGCCCACAGAAATTTGCTAGCTGAGTTGCCCTTGAACGAGTGAGTGGACCAGGTGCATTGATGCTATCAATTATTCTTTCAATCTGCACTTCATTGGCAACGCGAGGATGTACAGGGCGAAGACTTTGCTCTTGCTGTTCATTGTCGTTGTTGGAAGGAATGTCTTCAGGCTGAGCATTGTCTTCATGTTGATCAGGTGCTGAAATGATAAGTTCTTCTTCAGGATGAGCTTCAGAAGGTATAATTTCTCCAGTTCCCATTAGCTTGATTGATTCACTGGATGGAACTTCATCCAGCACACTTAGCAGCTGCTCTCTTTGTGAATCGTTGGTCTCATCGAACCGCACATCCACTGTTTCAACCACTTTGTAATGAAAGAGATTGAAGACTCTGTAGGAGTGCGAATCCTTTCCATATCCAAGCATAAAACCCTCATGTGCTTTTGGTGCAAATTTTGAGGTGTGATGTGGGTCCTTGATCCAGCACCTTGCGCCAAATACTCTGAAGTAACTGACATTTGGCTTTTTGCTATTAAGGAGCTCATAAGATGTCTTGTTCAGTAGCTTGTGAAGATAAACACGATTGATTGTATGGCATGCAGTATCAATGGCTTCGGGACAGAATTTTCTTGGGGTCTTGTATTCATCTAGCATCGTTCTGGCCATCTCAATTAGTGTTCTGTTCTTGCGTTCGACGACGCCATTCTGCTGTGGCGTGTACGGGGCTGAGAATTCATGTGTGATGCCCAAGGTATCAAGATATGTATCAAGGCCAGTGTTCTTGAATTCAGTGCCATTGTCACTTCTTATGTGCTTTATCTTGGCGCCAAAATTGTTCATAGCTCGATTGGCGAAGCATCTGAAGACATCCTGCACTTAAGTCTTGTAAAGGATTATGTGCACCCAAGTATATCTAGAATAATCATCAACAATAACGAAGCCATAGAGGCAAGCAGTAGTAGTTAGAGTTGAGTAATGAGTGGGACCAAAAAGATCCATGTGAAGCAGTTCGAAGGGTTGAGTAGTGGTCATGATTGTCTTCGAGGGATGTTTGGCCCTCGTCATCTTCCCTACTTCACAGGCACCGCATAAGTGGTCTTTCTTGAACTTGACACCCTCGATGCCTATGACATGCTTCTTCTTCGCAAGGGTGTGGAGGTTCCTCATGCCAGCATGTCCAAGCCTTCGATGCCAGAGCCAGCATTCTGAAGCCTTTGCTAGAAGACATACTGCAAGCTGTGGCCCTGCTGAGAAATCTACCACATACAAATCATCTTTTCGATACCCTTCAAACACTAGAGACTTGTCAGATTCCATTAGTACAAGCCAACGATATTTTCCAAACATTACGATCATGTTCAAATCGCAAAGCATTGAGACAGACATTAAGTTGAAGCCAAGGGATTCAACAAGCATGACTTTATCCATGTGTTGATCCCTTGAGATTGCAACTCTACCTAGACCCAATACCTTACTTTTACCAGTGTCAGCAAATGTGATGTGGCTCTTGTCGGATGGACGTAAGGTTGAGTCCATAAGAAGACTTCTTTTGCTAGTCATGTGATTTGTACACCCACTGTCAATAATCCATTCTGAAGACGCTGGTGTCGTACCCTACAGTGCAGTTAGGGGGGATAGGCTTCACCAAGACATTGTGAAGCAAAAACATTTGATGAACCAGTGGGTTATGAAAGCTTAGATCCAGGTTAGGACTAATAGGGAGAGTAGCAAGCGATTCAGGTACGAAGTACATAGTAAGACCATTTGGGCATTTGATCTTGCGCCCTACAAGATGTTTAAGGTCCCCAGCAATAGCGTCCGACGACTTTGGTTTTCTGCTGGAGACCTTTCCCTGCAAAAGAGAGTTAAGCCTTCTTAACCACCCACATCTTCAAGGGTGGCTTAGAAGCAATAAGTCTAAGTGCAGCATCTGAGAATTTTGGCTTTGAAGCCTTAGCAAACAGTCTTGCAGGCGGACAATAGTACTCATAAGAATAAGCAGAATAATTCTTGGTCTTATGAACATGGCGATTTGATGAACCGCTCTCATATTCATATGCCTGAGTATGATTTTCCTGCAAAACATTTGTGTTAGTGCGACTCAGGTGAGTCCCCTGTCTGTATGAAGCCTTTTGACCGTATGAAGCCTTTGGTATGAGGTTTGTCTTCTTCACGTGAGGTGTCATGATGACATTCACAGGAAGACTCTCCAGACACCTTTTCGGAACCCAGATCTTCTTCATAGGTGGTCCATTCCTGCAGTTAGTACCAATGTACCTGGCAAACACTTCACCATTCTGATTCTTAAACAGTATATAGTTTGCATCAAAGGATTCATTAATGATAATGGGGTTAGCACAAGTGAAGCCAGATAGATTGGATGGATCTGCTGAAGGTTCCTTTGCAGCAACCCACATGGTTTTGGGGTACTGCTCAGGTTTCCAGTAAGAGCCATCTGCATTCATTTTCCTTACGAACCCTACACCCTCTGTCCTAGGGTTTCGGTTCAGAATCTGCTTTTTCAGGACATCACATAGCGTCTGATGCCCTTTAAGACTTTTGTACATCCCTGTTTCAAGCAATGTCTTCAACCTAGCATTCTCATCAGCAATAGCGGTGGTATCCTCAGCAGAGGGGTTACCGCATCAACAGTTGAAGATATTGCAACAGCAGTAGCAGTAGAACATTCAGCAACAGAAGTAGCATTATCATGCTCAATGCATTTAAGACATGGTGGTTCAAATCCTTCCTGAGCGGGACTGATCTGTTTGGCACGAAGTGACTCATTTTCCGTTTGAAGATCTTCATGAACCGCTCTCAATTTCTCAAGATCTTGCTTCCTTTGAAGATAATCATAGGAAAGCTTTTCATGAGTTGTTGAGAGAGTTTCATGACGACTTTGAAGTTCCTGATACTTAACGTGAAGATTTTTTATGTCTTCAATTAAGGATTCAGATCGAGTCATTTCAGCACCTAACAGATCATTGCTTCTGTCTAACAGTTTTTGAATATGTTCCATAGCTTTCTGTTGTTCAGTTGCAATTTTAGCAAGTGTTTTGTAGCTAGGTTTTGAACCACAATCAGAGTCATCGTCACTAGATGTTTGATAGTGAGTAGTGCGTGTGTTTACCTTGGCACCGTGTGCCATGAAGCAGTAGGTAGAAGCGGAGTAGTCCTTGTCATTTGCATCGGTGTCGGTGATGCAGTCATTGTCTTCAGTGTTGAAGATGGACTTGGCAACGTATGCTGTAGCCAGACTTGCGACACCTGAGTCGGATTCCTCCTCAGACTCCACCTCCGCCTCCTCAGAAGCAGACTCCTCCTCTGAATCCATTTCCTTGCCAACAAACGCACGTGCCTTGCCAGATGAGCTCTTCTTGTGTGATGAAGACTTTGAGGAAGACTTGGAAGAAGACTTTGAGTATTTCTTCTTCTTCTTCTTCTTCTTGTCGTCAGAGTCATATTCCTTGCTCTTCTTCTTCTTTTTGTTCTCATTGTCCCACTGTGGACACTCAGAGATGAAGTGGCCAAGTTTCTTGCACTTGTGACATGTTTTCTTCTTGTAGTCATGAGTAGGAGCTTCATCATTCCTTGAACTTGATCGGGAAGACTTTCTGAAGCCTTTCTTCTTGGTGAATTTTTGGAACTTCTTGACAAGCATAGCAAGTTCCCTTCCAATGTCTTCAGGGTCATCAGAACTGCTGTCAGATTCTTCTTCAGATGAGGAGACAGCTTTTGCCTTCAAGGCACGAGTTCGCCCATAGTTTGGACCGTAGATCTCTCTTTTCTCCGAAAGCTGAAACTCATGTGTGTTGAGCCTCTCAAGTATGTCAGACGGATCGAGTGTCTTGAAATCAGGACGTTCTTGAATCATCAGGGCCAGGATGTCAAACGAACTATCAAGTGATCTCAGCAGCGTCTTGACGACTTCGTGTTTGGTAATCTCAGTGGCGTCGAGGGCTTGAAGCTCATTTGTGATGTCAATGAGTCGGTCAAATGTGTGCTGAACATTCTCATTGTCATTTCGCTTGAAGCGGTTGAAGAGGTTGCGAAGGACACTGATTCTTTGATCTCTCTGGGTTGAGATGCCTTCATTGACCTTGGAGAGCCAGTCCCAGACCAGCTTGGATGTCTTCAAAGCACTCACATGGCCATACTGTCCTTTGGTCAGATGACCACAGATGATGTTCTTGGCAGTAGAGTCCAGTTGAACGAATTTCTTGACATCAGCAGCAGTGACACCTTCTCCAGTCTTGGGAACGCCATTCTCGACGACATACCATAGGTCGACGTCAATGGCTTCAAGATGCATGCGCATCTTATTCTTCCAGTAGGGATATTCAGTTCCATCGAAGACGGGGCACGCAGCGGAGACTTTAATTATCCCTGCAGTCGACATAGCTAAAACTCCAGGTGGTTAAACCGAATCACACAGAACAAGGGAGCACCTTGCTCTGATACTAATTGAAAGTGCGTTATATCGACTAGAGGGGGGGTGAATAGGCGATTTTTATGAAAGTCTTTAGAACATAGGAGTTTTGAAGACAAACGATAAAAATTAAACCTATTACCATGCAGCGGAAGGTAGACTACGCTAGGCAAACCATAGTCAAGTATTCAATGAAGTGAAAGCACAAAGACTAATAGCAGCTAGGTAGTAAGGATCAGGTAGGAAGATATTGTGAAGCCAAACAGAACACGCAGTCACTCAGTGAAGACAAATGATAGAGAAAACATACAATGACTTCACAAGGAGGAACAATAAGTAAAGTAAAGTGAAGATGAAACCAGTGACTCGTTGAAGACAATGATTTGTTGGACCAGTTCCAGTTGCTGTGACAACTGTACGTCTGGTTGGAGCGGCTAGGTATTTAAACCTTAGGACACACAGTCCCGGACACCCAGTCCTGAACACGCAGCTCAGGACACCCAGTCCTCACCGTATTCTCCTTGAGCTAAGGTCACATAGACCTCGCCCAATCACTCTGGTAAGTCTTCAAGGTATACTCTCAAACCTTCACAGACTTCGTTCACTGGCAATCCACAATGTCTCTTGGAAGCTCAGAACGCGATGCCTAACCGGCTGGAGGATGCACAGACCTCAAGTGTAATAAGTCTTCAGATCACACAGACAAGAAGACTTAAGTGATGCCCAATTCTCTCTGGCTCTGGTGGTTAGGGCTTTATCCTCGCAGGGAATTCTCTCTCAAAGGCTTCGAGGTGGGTTGCTCTCAAACGACAAATGCCGTACTTTCAATCTGAGCAGCCAACCGTTTATGGTTGTAGGGGGTGGGCTATTTATAGCCACTTGGCAACCCGACCTAATTTGTCCGAACTGACCCTGGGTCACTAAGGAAGTGACACGTGTTCCAACGGTTAGATTTCAAACTCACACGGCAACTTTACTTGGGCTACAAGCAAAGCTGACTTGTCCGACTCTGGACAAGATTCGCTCTCATTGTCTTCACTCGAAGACATAGGTTTTTGGTTTAGGCATCACTTCAGTCATTCTGACTGGTTCTCTTGGACCCCACTTAACAGTATGGTGGTTCCTATGACTCAACACAAAAGAAAAAGAACTACGAAAGATCTAAGTCTTCGAGCTCCATAGGCTTCATATTGTGTCTTCTCTTGTCATAGTCTTCAATGTGAATATCTTCATATACCACCTTTGACTTCAATGTCTTCATACATTTTAAGGGGTCATCTCTGGTAGTAAAACTGAATCATGAGGGACTTCTACCTATGTTATCCTACAATTCTCACAAACACATTAGTCCCTCAACTAGGTTTGTCGTCAATACTCCAAAACCAACTAGGGGTAGCACTAGATGCACTTACAAGGTTCTATCAGAACTATTTGATGCGTTGGCTGTGCTTATGGCGGAAGTTAATCCGCCAGATCAGGACGTTCACAACACGGAGATTGCAAAGGTAAAGGAACAGATCACCCAGGCCAAGGCGGATTTGGCGGCTGAGGACACCAGGATGGCGCAGAGCGGGCCGCTTTAGACGCACAGGCCTACAGGCTTATGTTGGACCAGAGCGCGTCGCATGAAGTCATGAGGAGGAAGCACCAATCCCGCTTACCTCCGGTTTTCGAGGCCAGAGACCTTTTCAACACTCCAGGACCAAGAGCCGGCAATCCGCTAGAGGGGAACCGGGCAGAAGCCCCTGGGACCGGTGCACCGGTTCAGCCTCGTCAGATGGACCCGCCTCGTCAAAACACCATTATACCTCAAGATGCTTTAACACCTCCGGGTCACTACTCCAACCCAATGGACAATCTTGTTGCCGCTGCTGCACGGCTGGAGGCCATTCCAATTGAAGGTGACTCGCCGCAGGCAGTAGAGACGCGACGGGTCAAGGAACTTCTGAGGACAGCTTTGGCCCAACAGGAAGCGTACTCGTACAGCCGCGACCGGATCCACTCGACCCCCCGTCCAAGACGGAGCTATAGCAGACATATGGATGAACCAGCAGTGTTGAGTAATGAACGACGTGGAGCACCCCGTGGCAACAACCCGACGGGTGGTGCTGATGACGCTCAGGAAGTGGTGAACCGGGCCCGAGCGCGCAGGGAGGCCGAGTTAGCCGCACAGCATCAGGCTTGGCAGCTCACGTCGGTTCGTCCAACCATCTCGATCGAACCTGGTGTTACTTCTAGTTCTTTGGGGGTGCCTTGCCTTATCCCCGCTTTACGCAACGTGCGCCTGCCCAAGGATTTCAAAGGCCCGCGCAAGGTACCAAATTACACGGCGGATCAACCTCCAGAGACATGGGTGGAGAGCTATGAGATGGCCATGGAGATGCTTGATGTGGATGACACGGCGTGTGTGAAATACTTCACCATGATGCTTGAAGGAACGGCCCGTACTTGGTTAAAAAGCTTGCCAGCTAATTCTATCAGTTCATGGGACCAATTACGAGCCCGGTTTATCAGCAATTTCAAGGATACCTGTAAACAGCCTATGTCGATAGTGGACTTAGCTGCATGCGTCCAGGAGGAAGGAGAATCAATGACTCATTGGGTGCGCCGGGTTTCACAAGTGTTGCACTCCTCAGACCGCATCAACGCTGACACCGCAGTATTAACCCTAGAAGGCAACTGCCGGTTTGGGCCCCTGAAGTTGAAATTGGGACGGATGAAACGTCATTGCACCGACATGGGGACCCTCATGGCCGCTTTGGTGAAATATGCTAATTCTGATAGTACCAAGGATCCCGAATCTGATGATGACAAGACAAGGAAAGGGAAGAAGAACAGCAGCTCCAAAGGTCAGCAGCATCACTGGGTAGGCAATGGTGGAGGAGGCAAGCGTAAAGCGGATGGTAACATGGACTTTGTGGCTAATACCCACGCACAGGACAATGGCCAGCGACGCAAGGGTAGGCCGAAAAATCGTAATGGAGCACCCAACCCTAACCCAAACCGCCTAAACTATCTGCTAAGCCAGCCCTGTCCAAGACATGGGACGAAAGAAGCGCCAGCAAACCACCTTTGGAAGGATTGCTTTATTATCCAGGAGTTCAAGAATTCTAATAATTTCCGGTATGATCATGAATCTGGTGGTGGCTCAGGATCTGGGCCGGGTTACGGTGGAGGAAGTTCCGGTTCAGGATTTAATGGTAATCCGGGCGGACATAATGGTCAAAATAGTCAGAACAACCAGGGTGGTTACAACCAACAACAGCAACAGTCAGGTTACCAGAGCAACCCAAAGCAGTTGAGTAGTGGACAGTACCATGTCTTCACCACTAGCTTGGACAAGCGAGACCGGAAGGTTCAGAGGCGGGCAGTCAACTCTGTTGAACCGGCCATACCCCGTTATCTACGTTGGTCTGAACAGCCAATCATATGGAGCAGAGAGGATCACCCTCCCCAGGTCGATAATCCGGGTCAGTTGGCTCTGGTGGTGGCGCCTCAGGTGGGAGGTTATAAGTTCACCAAGGTGCTCATGGATGGAGGGAGCAGCATTAACATCCTGTACTGTGAGACCTTCCGTCGTATGGGACTAACAGATAAGAATCTCAAACCGTCTAATACAGTATTCCATGGTGTAGTGCCTGGCATATCAGCATATCCCGTTGGTAAGATAGCTCTGGAAGTGGCCTTTGGGGATGATCATGATTCCAGGTCGGAGACATTGACGTTTGAAGTGGTGAAAATCCAAAGTCCATATCATGCCCTGTTTGGGCGACCAGCCTACGCCAAGTTTATGGCTCGACCCTATTATGTGTATTTGTAGCTCAAGATGCCAGGTCACAAGGGGACAATAACGGTTCACGGAAGCCGCAAAATCGCTTTGGAATGCGAGGAAGGAGATGCGGCTTATGCAGAGTCGGTTTGTGCCACCGAGGAGTTGAAGTACTATAAAGACAATGTTGATCCGGCGGACATGACTCCGTTGAAGAAGCCAACTACGGAGCATGATCCGGCCCTGAAGTTCAAATCGGCAGCAGAAACTAAGCTTGTTGACTTCGTACCTGGCGATTCGTCCAAGCAGTTCAGCATCAGTGCCAACTTGGATCCGAAATAGGAAAGTGCGCTCATCGAGTTCATCCGTGAGAATCGGGACATTTTTGCATGGAAGCCCTCCGACATGCAAGGTGTACCGAGGCAACTCGCTGAGCACACACTTAATGTGGATCCTAAATATAAACCGGTGAAACAGTTCCTCCGCCGGTTTAACGAAGAAAGACGCAAGGCGATTGGAGAAGAGGTAGCCAGGCTCTTAGCAGCTGGCTTTATTGTTGAAGTTTTTCACCCTGAGTGGCTTGCCAATCCGGTGCTGGTCCTCAAGAAAAACGGCACCTGGCGCATGTGTGTGGATTACACAGATCTTAATAAAGCTTGTCCAGCAGATCCTTTTGCCCTCCCCCGTATTGATCAAATTATTGATGCTACGGCGGGTTGTGAGCGCTTAAGTTTTTTGGATGCATATTCTGGCTATCATCAGATCAAAATGGAAGTTAAGGACCAGGAGAAGACAGCATTTATAACTCCCTTTGGAGCCTTCTGCTATGTGTCTATGCCCTTCGGGCTCAAGAGTGCCCAGGCAACTTACCAACGGTGTGTACAAAATTGTCTTCACAAGCAGATTGGCCGTAATGTACATGCTTATGTGGATGATATCGTGGTTAAATCCAGGGAGAAGGAGACTCTGATTGATGATTTGAAGGAAACCTTTGATAACCTGAGAACATACAAGATGATGCTTAATCCGGACAAGTGTGTCTTTGGTGTACCGGCGGGCAAGCTATTGGGTTTTCTAGTGTCCAACAGGGGAATTGAGGCTAATCCGAAGAAGATCACGGCTATCACCTCCCTGGCTAAACCGAAGTGTATCAACGATGTTCAACGCCTGGCAGGCCGGATTGCTGCGCTAAGCCGGTTTATCAGTCGCCTGGGTGAGAAGGCAATCCCTTTGAATCAGATGTTGAAAAAGACGGATTAGTTTGTCTGGAGTTCTGCTGCTGATGAAGCATTTGAGGACTTAAAGCGGCAATTGGCCAATCCGCCTGTGCTCGCCGCTCCCATTGACAAGGAGCCGTTACTGCTATATGTTGCTGCTAATGTTCGGGCGGTCAGCGTAGCTATTGTGGTGGAGCGAAAGGAGGCAGGTAAGGAGCATCCGGTTCAACGTCCGGTCTATTATATCAGCGAGGTGCTCATTGAGTCCAAGGAAAGGTATCCGCATTGGCAGAAGCTGGTGTATGGAGTTTTTATGGCAAGCCGGAAGCTTAAACAATATTTCCAAGGGCACTCAATTACGGTGGTCAGTTCTGCTCCTTTGGGAGATATCATCCAGAACCGGGAAGCAACTGGCCGGATTGCAAAGTGGGCCATAGAGCTGGGGCCATACGGTTTGAAGTATGTGCCTCGGACAGCGGTTAAGTCTCAAGCACTTGTTGATTTCATCAATGATTGGACGGAAATGCAAGCACCTGAAGAAAAGCCGGATCATACGTATTGGACCATCCATTTTGACGGATCCAGGCAGTTGGAAGGCTCGGGGGCTGGAGTCGTATTAACTTCCCCACGAGGTGATAAGTTTTGTTATGTTCTCCGTTTAATGTTCCCTTGTACTGACAATGCAGCTGAGTATGAAGCCTTGCTCCATGGTCTCCGGATGGCTAAGGAGATGAATCTAAGTCGAGTTAAGTGCTTCGGTGACTCGGACCTTGTGGCTCAGCAAGTGTCTGGCACTTGGGACTCCAAGGACCCACTCATGGCAGCATATCGTTGTGAGGTGGATACTGTCGCAGGTTATTTCAAAGGCTATCAGGTGGACCACGTGGATCGGCGGAAAAATGAAGCGGCAGACGCTTTAAGCCGGCTGGGCTCTCAGCGCAAACCGGTCCCACCCAATGTTTTTCTGGATGTGCTGCACAACCCGTCGGTCAAGATCCCTGGTGAAGAGGATTTGGCTATTCCTGATCCGGAGGCTCAATTGGTGGCGAATCTTCATGTTATTCCAAATTGGACGCTTCCTTACCTGGCGTACAAGAACCGGGGTGAGTTGCCAGAGAATGAGATTCTAGCCCGGCAGATAAACCGGCGATCCAAGTCCATGGCTATCATCAACGGCGAGTTGCATCATTACAGTATATCAGGAGCTTTTCAACACTGCGTGTCTCCTGAAGAAGGCCGTGAAATTTTGTGTGGGATCCATGAAGGAGATTGTGGTCACCATGCTGGTTCAAAGTCTCTGGTGGCTAAAGCGTTTCGCCATGGTTTTTATTGGTTAACTGCTCATGCTGATGTGGAGGATCTGGTCAGACGATGTGATGGTTGCCAAAGGTTTTCAAGGCGTGCTCATGTACCGGCTCAAGAATTGAGAATGATTCCAATTACTTGGCCGTTTGCGACTTGGGGGATGGATATGGTTGGGCCTTTAAAAAGGTCCAAAGATAAGAAGACCCACCTCCTGGTGGCGATAGACAAGTTTACAAAGTGGATGGAGGCAGAACCTGTTAGCAAGTGTGATGCGGCCATGGCGGTTCAGTTCATCAAAAAGGTGATTTTCCGGTTTCGCTTTCCGCACAGTATTATCACAGATAATGGTACCAATTTGTCCAAAGGTGCTATGAAGGAGTTCTGCGAACGGGAGCACATCCGGCTCGACGTTTCATCAGTGGCACATCCACGGTCCAATGGTCAAGCAGAAAGAGCTAATCAAGAGATCCTGAGAGGCATCAAGCCCCGGCTCATGGTTCCTTTGCAGAGAACGTCGGGTTGTTGGGTAGAAGAATTACCATCTGTGCTATGGAGCATCAATACAACGCCCAATAGATCAATAGGGTATACATCGTTCTTCATGGTTTATGGAGCGGAGGCGGTTCTCCCCAGTGATATCCGTCATGATTCACCTCATGTAACGGCTTATATCGAAGCGGACAACGAGACAGCACGGCAAGATGCTTTGGACCGGTTGGATGAAGAGCGTGACATCGCAGCCGCCCGATCGGCGATTTACCAGCAGGATCTTCGTCGTTATCACAGTCGCCGGGTCAGAACCAGAACCTTTCAGGAGGGAGATTTGGTGCTTCGGCTCATCCAAGATCAAACTGGTATGCATAAGTTATCCCCACCTTGGGAGGGGCCTTTCGTGGTCAGCAAGAATCTGCACAACGGGTCATACTATCTGATAGATATTCGAGAACATAAGGACTCACATACATCAGAGGAGGAGACCAACAGGCCGTGGAACATAGCTCATCTTCGGCCTTATTATACCTGAGCCATTGGTTCTACTTATGTACATATTACAACGATGTATATATTAACTATAATAAACCGGAACCTCAGCTAAAGCGGGGTATCTGTTCTTTTACATCATGTGTGGTTACACGGAGTTGTTTTACAGCGGCTTCCGGTTTACCCCTTGAGTTCGCTTTGCTAAAAGCATCGTGTTATATCACTTGGAGGATTGGTCGTGTCCGAACCAATACCATGCCTCTTGATAGGCGAGAGCCACCAGATCACTTGGGGACTTGGTCATGTCTGAACCAGTCATGCCTCTTGATTGGCCTAAGGCCACAGAATCACTTGGGGGCTTGGTCGAACCCGAACCATGACCATGCCATTTGGTCGACATAAATGCCACGGTTTCATTTGGGGACCTGGCTGACTAGAACCATAGTTACACCTAACGGGAGCTTGGTCGTGTTTGGCCATGGTAACGCCATTTGATCAGCTTAAATAAACCTTTTTGGCAAATGGTTTTGTCGTTGCTTTTGCTTCACACTTTTCTTTGAAGGGGGGGTTTTGCTTTTCATTGTGTTTTTTAAACCGACAAAGTTTTTTTAACCAATCAATTGATGGAACACAGTTCACGTCAATCCGGAGACTATTTGTCCGGTTTGATCCTTGTTGTTAACATCCTCTTATGGAGTAACACGGTGTTTATTATAACCCGGCACGGTTTACATGGTAAACCAGCGTCATATATATATATATATACAGGAGCTGTTATCTCCTCCAACAGTGTGGGTTTGCAAAACTCTGCTTCAAGATTGGCCGAGCCAACTTCACACTCAACGATGGCAGGTATTATGTATCTCCAAAATTTGATCATATACTTAAAATTTTGTTTTGGATGTTTTGATTTCATATATACAGACATCATATTCCGCCTGACGGTACAACCGCGGTGGCACTTGACGAATTTCTCATTTCAGAAAGTGTTTTGGAAAGTTCATTACCACAGGAAGAACAAGTTATGCACGAAGGCATATCAACATCATAGGTATCAGCTAGCCTATTACAAGGCAACATGGTGCCCATAATAATATATTTTTTCACAAAGGAGAGGCAGTTTTAAAACCGGCTTCCGGTTCAAGCTTGGTCACCAGCCTGGCCTGATGGTTGTGGGTCATCCTGCGCCGCTTCAGCTTCCGTTTCTCTACCCAGTGGCTGGAAATCCACAGTTGTCCAGTCGATTCCCATTAATGCTTGAAAAATAGCTTCATCACGGATCAGCAATGACGGGTCAATATCGGGAGCGTAAGTATGCTTACGGATTGGAGGGATCAGATTTTCTGATTCATGGATTGGTGCAGCTATTCGCTTGTTCTGACTGTCATATTGCGCTTGATAATGAGACAAGTCTGCTTCCTCAGCCAACTGACAAGCTAGTGGACGTACCTCCCGATTTATTGCTCGCAGATCCGCTTCACCAAATTCTGACCCGTCTTCCTTCAAGCTGGGATAGCCCTGAGCCGCTTCAATAGGATCAAAATCCGGCACCCAGGCTTTTGCCCGGATTAAGGCATTGATTGCACCGGTTCGAGCAGCAGATTTCTTCAGCTCTTCAACCCGGGCAGGAAGCACTGATAGTTTCATCAGAGTATCTTGAATCAAAGTGGGCGCCGGTTTGTTATGAGACGCGGTGCAGATGATCCGCTGGGCACCAGTATACAATTGTTCAACCAATGTATAGGCGGCTTTCAATTTCTTCCGCACATCTGACCCCAAGTGACCAATGCGTGTCCCTGAAATACCATAAAGGGTTAATAAACCGGCGACTCTGTAAGAAGGCAGAGCCAATTCAGAAGGCAAGTTGGCTTACCAAAGATAGCAATGGTCATGGCATGAACGTGCCGCTTTATGCTGGTCAGTTCATCCGTCACTGGTTTTAGTGCAGCCTCGACATCCTCTGCTCGTTTGATCAAAGCGGACTTTTCAGTGGCCCAATCCGCCCGTTTCTTCTTGAAGTTCTCCTTAAGTTGTTCCATGGCGCTTAAAGCACTGGCCAATTCCTCTTTTGCTTTGGAGGTTTCAGCCTGTTGGGTTTTCAGGTTTTCTTGAAGATCGATGACTTGGTTTTCTTTCGTCTTCAGCTCCGCCTGCATGCATACAGATATATGTTTCAACAAATCGGTAGAAGGATTCAAGTACCAACCACATAGCAAGTTATGCGCTTAGCACTTGGGGGCTAATGCATATTCGATCTTCATCTTTCAATTGTTTACAAAGTCCCAAGATCAATACAAGTATTCAACTTGGCACTTGGGGGCTAATGGCTATTTGATCATATATATTCTGATGCGGCAGTTTCAGTTACTTAAAGTACCGGTTTAACTATGCTAAGTTGAACCAGCCCTTGGGGGCTACATCAACAAATTTCAAAGCATCAAGATTTATATTATTAAGTCCCGGTTTGAAAGAATATTTCAAACCGGCCCTTGGGGGCTAGGAGAGTCAGCAAGAATGGAAGCATACAAGCAGGAAGGAGCATATGGAAGTTACCTCATATTTATCTTTCATCATATTAACCAGACCGGCTTCGTAGTCACGGCTGGTATACAGCCGGTTCAGATAGCCGGAATGGATATCTTGGGCGTTCAGAGAAGGGTAAGTCGTCAGATCAGCGTTCCACTTGCCTTTGCCAAAGGCAGCAAATTCTTCCTTGGCAGAATGTTTGGATAAAGCGACAGGATTGCTTGGCTCAGTATGGCCAGTGCCAGTAATGACAACCTCATCATCCTTGGTACTGCCGGTTTGCACTGGAGCTGTTGGCTTGTCAGTAGGTTTCGCTGGACCGGTGGAGCTTTCAATCCGAATGGAACCTGTGGGCTGATGGATAGGACCTGAGGTATAAGTAGGTCACTCTTCAGCAATAAGATCATCATCTTGCTGCGGTGGATCGTTGGGAATATCCTCAGGAATAGCCGCTTCAGCATTGGGCGTCTTGTCTGCTTCAAGAACGACATCTTCTTCAGCCGCTTTGTCCAGGCGGGCTTTCTTGCTTGGCCTAGGTTTGGCCCTGAGAAGAATAATAAAATCAAATACAGCATATGTTCTAAGGCGATGTACTGCAAACATCACAATAAGTATAGCTTACCTAAGCACCGTTTTAAGCGGTGGGAGCTGAGTAGCCGAGGACTCGCCAGAAGATGAGTGGGAAGTAACCTGGTAATTGGAGTCAGACGGATTAAGAGGTTGACGAAAGCAGCCCGCTTTAGGACAAGCACTGACAAGCAAATTAGAGACCTCTGAAAGGCGTTTCCGAACCGGACTATTCGGTAAACCGGCGGAGGTAACTACCTGGCCGCTGTGCCGGGTTGTGCGACAAGCTTCGTGTTGTTGGGTCTTCATAAGAAATTTAGGATCCAAATAAGCAAGAGGATGAGAAAATTTAACTTTCCGGTTTGCCTGGCGGATTTTTTGTGAAGGCAAAGTTTCTGAATCGGAAGAGAGAATAATTACCTCTGCAACATCCGCGTGGCTGGCTTCGGCATCATCCTGACAAATATCATCATCAATAAAACGCATGAAAAATAAACCAAGTGAGTCAAGCTCTACCTCAAAGTCCAGATTATCCACATCATGATCAGTGGTCGGATTAGAAGATGCAGTGGTTCTTTTCCTGTGGGCAGTCTTCTTCACAACTTTAGTCTTTTGCCGGGTTGCTCTTTCCGGTTTGTCTAGTTTATCTGGTTTCTCCTGCGGCAGTTTTTTGCTCCAAAATGGATCATTGCCCTGATTATGCAGACACTGATATTAAAAACACTGACCAGACATATCAATAACAGATTCAGCAAAGAGAAAAATCAAAGTCTTACAGCTGGCGGTTTGTTGGTAGCACAGAAGGGAAGCAGGCCGATTCTAGCGCAGACGTGTTCCGGTTCATTCAGTATCTTATGCATAGCCTCTATGATTTCTTCATCGGAGAGCTGGAGTTTTGAATGTCGCAGTGCGTCATCAACACTGTCAGTATACTCGCACATCAAACCGGAGCGCTGACTAAGGGGCAGTATGCTCCATGATATCCAACAGCGAGCGAGATCAACCCCTGTTAAACCGTTGGCCATAAAGGCTCTGAGCTTTGACAGCTGGGGAGCATATTTGCTTCTCTCCTGGGCAGTCAATCTTTGAGGAAAAGGGTGTGTATTGCTGAGCCGCTCCGGACTAAAGCCAGGCAAGGGATTCTCACCAGCAGGGGAGGTGTCTTTGCAGTAGAACCATGTCTGATTCCACTCCTTGGGGTGACTGTGCAGCTTGGCGTGAGGGTATGTGACCTCTTTCCTTTTCTGAATCGCCATGCCACCCAACTCCGTATTAGAGCCATCAGTAAACTCAGTACGGCGGTTTAGATGGAAAAGGTCTCTGAACAATTCCACTGTGGGATCCTCTTGAAAGAACACCTCACAGAGCACTTGGAAGTGGCACATATTTGTAACAGAGTTGGGGCCAGTGTCTTGCGGATGGAGTTGGAAATCGGCTAAAACATCCCGGTAAAATTTAGAACCGGGCGGCTTAAAGCCCCGGGCTAAGTGATCTACAAAAACAACAACCTCTCCTTCTCGAGGTGTGGGAGGGCATTCTTTGCCAGGAGCCCTCCAATGGATGGTATCTTTGCTGCCTAAAGCGCCAATCAGGACTAAATCGTCCAGTTGATCCTCTGTGACGCGAGAAGGAACCCAATTGCACTCATATACTTGCTTGTCCATGATGGAATCTACAAGGTAGAAGATCCCGGTTCAAAAATGCATTTGATCAAGGTACGTTGGTATGGGCACTATTAAACCGGAGACAGAACTATCTGAACCGGAGTTTCATGAAGCAACCAACATCTGGCGGTTCAACAAGGGGACTAATGGCATATACTGGTTTGGAAAATTTTCTATAAGGTTAAACCGCCTGATCTAAGCATTGAAAAGCTGAGATTGCGGATAGACAAGTACGCACAAACAGGTTTCACAAGATTTCTTTACAGCATTGGATCTGAAGCAAGTTCAGAGAAGAGATAAATACTTAGAGGTTCAAAGGAGCAGTACCGAACCAATGAGCAAAACGTTCATATAGACCCATGGTTTGAGATGCATAACTAAAGGCGAAGGTCAAACAACTATCATTGCACAGAATAAAGATTTGCGGATTCATCTAAAGATCTATTGTATGAGCAAGAGGCAGGCGATGAACACTGAAGAACTGCGAAACCCTAGGCCAGATCTGCGGGGGGAAAGATAGAAGATTTACCGGAGCTGAGGAAGATGCGGAAGGTTGCTGCGATGTTCTGGTGCGCTCAGGTTGATGCAGCGGCCAAGGATGAGGCAGAGGTCGACGGCGGCGGCGGAGCTCCGAGGCTGGCGACGCGAGGAAGATGAAGAAGGCACGGAAGGAGAAAGGAAATGACCCTTCAGTCCTATTTATAAGGCGAAAGAACATGAGTCAGGCGCGACAATCAAGGGGCCACAAAACGGAGTTGTCGCCTCGATTTCCGCTGATCTATTAAACAAAGAAGCATAATGGAAAGCTTCGTTATGATAGGTGACATCACTCCGGTTTACAGCAATCAGAGAAGATGACATCATGGCGGTTTACCAATTTATAAGAAGATGTTGAAGATGAAGCTTTTATTAAAGGATTGACATGAACCCGTTCAAATCAATCTGGGGCCTAATATTGGGGATATTACTACTGGGCGTAAACCGGCCTATCTGGGCCGGGTTAACTTCATCAGTAGTTAAGTAAGTTAAAGCCCAAGAAGACAGAGGAGGGCTCAAGGCCCATGGTCGGCTCAAGGCCTGCAGCCATAAACCGGCGTTAGTAGTTAACCTGTATTGTAAGTTAGGAATAAGAAGAGACCAAACCGGACACATCTATGAGCCGGTACTGGGAGTCTGTAAGCCGACGAGAGTCACCCGTGTATATAAGGGGACGACCCGGCGGCGGTTCAAGGACAACAGACAACAACTCGAGACATAGGCGAAGCTTGTTTTCTCCCTAGTCATCGAAACCCCATCAATTCCATCACAACTAGACGTAGGCTTTTACCTTCATCGAAGGGGCCGAACTAGTATAAACTCTCTTGCGTCCTTGTGTCCGCTTTAACCCCTTCAAGCTAACCCGTTCCGATGGCTCCACGACTAAGTCATTTCACTAGGACATCGGCCGTGACAAAACAACGACAACAAGGACACTCTCTTCTTCGAGGATCGCATTGTTGTGCCTAAAGGTGACCTTCGTAAAGTCATTATGAACGAGGCTCACAATTCACTCCTCTCCATCCACCCTGGGAGTACAAAGATGTACCAGGACCTCAAGCAGGCGTATTAGTGGACTCGAATGAAGCGCGAGATTGCTCAGTTCGTGTATGAATGTGATGTCTGCAGAAGAGTGAAGGTAGAACACCAACGAACAGCTGGTCTCCTCCAACCTCTTGCCATTCCAGAATGGAAGTTTGACCACATTGAGATGGACTTCGTGACTGGATTTCCAAAGTCCAAGCGTGACAATGATGCTATCTTCGTTGTCATCGACAAACTCACTAAAGTGGCTCACTTTCTGCCTATCAAAGAGTCTATCACTGCAGCTCAATTGGCAGAGCTTTATACCTCTCGGATTGTCTCTCCGCACGGCATTCCACAGTTGATATCTTCAGATCGTGGCAGCATCTTCACCTCAAAGTTTTGGGATTCTTTTCAGAAGGCCATGGGCACCAACATCCGTTTCAGCACAGCTTTTCATCCTCAAACTAGCGGCCAAGTCGAGCGTGTCAATCAGATTCTTGAAGATATGCTCAGGCCTTGCGTTATCTCTTTCGGTATGAAGTGGGAGGATTGTCTTTCATATGCCGAGTTTTCCTACAACAACAGCTTTCAAGCGAGTTTGAGCAAGGCCCCATTTGAAATTCTCTATGGCAGGAAGTGTCGTACTCCTCTTAACTGGTCAGAGCTGGTGAACGTCAACTTCTTGGAAATGACTTGATGACAGAGGCAGAAGAGATGTGCAAAGTCATTCGTGATAACCTCAAAGCCGCGCAATCGCGCCAGAAGAGCTACTATGATAGTAAGCATCATGATTTGGCTTACGAGATCGGAGACCATGTTTACCTCCGCGTCTCTCCAATGAAACGTACTCGTCACTTCGATATCAAAGGGAAGCTTGCCCCTAGATACGTGGGTCCTTTCAAGATCGTCAGCAAGAGAGGCGATCTCGCCTATCAACTCGAGCTTCCCTCCAACTTTGCAAACGTGCACGACGTGTTCCATGTCTCACAGCTCCGCAAGTGCTTCAAGACCCCTGACCACACCGTCAACTACGAAGACATTGATCTCCAAGAAGACCTTTCTTATCGTGAGCACCCCTTTTCTATTCTTGAAGAAACTGAGCGCAAGACTCGCAAATGGTCAATCAAATTCCTCAAAGTCAAGTGGTCACACCATTCCGACCGTGAAGCCACCTGTGAACGCGAGGATCGCCTCCGTTCTGAGTACCCAGAGTTTTTCCAGTCCTAGATCTCGGCACGAGATCCTTTCGTAGTGGTGGAGTGTTGTAACACCCCGGATGTAATTTACCTTATATGTATTCCAACTCTTGCCGTTTCCGGCGCTAAGTTATTTTATTTCTCCACTGTCGGGTTTTTGTCTCCGTGTGGTGTTGTCTTTGTCATGCATCTCATATCATGTCATCATGTGCATTGCATTCGCATACGTGTTCGTCTCATGCATTCGAGCATTTTCCCCGTTGTCCGTTTTGCATTCCGGCGCTCCTATGTCCTCTTGTGGTCTTTTCTACCTCTTTTCGTGTGTGGGGGTTAAACATTTCCGGATTGGACCGAGACTTGCCATGCGGCCTTGGTTTACTACCGGTAGACCGCTTGTCAAGTTTCGTGTCATTTGGACTTCGTTTGATACTCCAACGGTTAACCGAGGGACCGAAAAGGCCTCGTGTGTGTTGCAGCCCAACACCTCTCCAAACTGGCCCAAAACCCACCTAAACCTGCTCCATCATCTAGAGCGTTCGATCACGACCGCGTGGCCGAAAACCGCACCTCATTTGGAGCTTCCTAGCTCCCTCTACCTCTATAAATAGATCCCCTTCCGAAATCCCAGATCTCTTCCCCCGAAACCCTAAATTTCCGCTCCCCGCGCCGCCGGACACATCCGGAGCGGACCGGACACGTCCGCCACCTCTTCCGCGCCTATCACTGCCTGCCACGTGGCCCGCTGACCTCCACCGCCGCCGTGGCCCGTCCCGGCCCGCAACCGGCCCTCTCCGTCGCCTCCTGGGCCGCGCCCCGCGCCCGACGCCGCCGCCTTCTTCCCGCCACCCGGCGATGCCGCGCCGTCGCACGGAGTCAACGTCGGCCGCCGCCCCCCACCGTCCGGGGCCGCCGCAGGCCGCCGACTGGCCATCGCAGCGCCCCGCACCCGCCGCCTCTCCTCTCCTCCCGCGCCGGCGACGAACCCCTCCGTTCACGGCGTCCTCCTCCGGCCTGTGCCCTCCTCTCCGGCGAACCTCGTCGACGCTGGCCGCCGCGTGCATTGACTCCGGCGAGATCCGCGAAGCTACAGTACCTGCTACAGTACCCGGAACCCGATCTGGATCTAGATCTCGGTTGACCCCAAACCCTAATTCTGTATTTTTTAGCATTTTTCCGCATGCTATAACTCTGCATCCGTAGCTCCGATTCATGTGTGTAGCATATCAAAATGTTCGTCTCGATGAGTACATAATTTCATCTCATTGAATTATTTTCATTTGAGCTCATCTTGATGACTGAAATGCAGTTGGAAGAGGGCTATGTGATGAATTTGTCAGATCAGTTTCAGTGAATAGCTATTTGTCATTTTTGTCATGTTTAATGTGTGCATGCTATGATCCTGAGCTCTACATGTGTTTTGTTATATGCCATGCCATCTTTACAGAGGTGCTTGCCATGTATTTTTTTTGATAATTGCGGTGACTAGCACAAGCTTGCAAAGTAGCGTAATCGGTAATGCTGATTTCAGGGACTTAGAATTTCACTAAGTCCTTGTTCTGTTTTTGTTGTTATGCCATATGTTCATGTTGTTTCCTAGTGATCCGTGCCTCTTTTGAGAATGATCAGTAAGGATGTTTTGTTAATATTGTGGTGCTCTATCCATCCATGTCTTTGTTTGCATTTATGGAGCAACCTAGCTTGAGTCAATCGAGCTCTACTTTTGCTATAAAATAATCCTGACAGATTGTTGACATGTTTAGCGATTTTGCCGAGGATGTTTCTATTGATCTGTGCATGCTATGTTGTTGTTCTTGCAATGTCTAGTTTCTATGCCATGTATTCTTGATGGGTGTATGCTTAGTTTGTCATGCCATGCTCTGTAGCGAGTGCATCGAGCTCGTAAACAAGCCTACTCGTTAACTGTTTTGCATGCTCCAGTTTTGTACTAAGTCTGAATCTGTTTATGTTTTTGCCATGTTCACATGCTTGCAATTGTATTTTCTGATCCCTTTTTGCTCAAGGTCACTAAGGGACTTTTGTTAAGTGCTTTGAGTATATCTATGCCATTCCTTGCCTTGCCATGTTAAGTTCCTGTAGCATGTAGTTTTCATGCTCTAAATTGTGCTTCCTGATGGTAAATTCCAGACTTGTGTTAATTTCACTAAGTCTGAAACCTGTTATCATTTGCAATTTTGCCATGCTTGTTTGAACCTGTTAGTGGATGAATTAGCCGTATCTCAGTGTTCATCTTTTATCAATCTTCATGAGTGGATCCCTGCCATGTATTTTGTTGTCATGTTTGAGTGTTGTAGCATATTTATCTTGATGCATTTAGTTGGTCACTTGCTGATTATTGTAGACCGGTGCCATATTTGTTTTTCTTGCCATTTCCAAACCGTGCATCCGATTCCGGTGATCTTTATATCGATTTCAAGCGAAATCACCTCAACTTTCCAGTGGCACTCTTGGATTTCCATGTTGAGGCCAGGTTCAATCATTCCTTGTCAAATCATGCATATGCATCACATATCCCATCCCGCATATCATACCATGTTTGCATCATGTTATTTGAGCATTGCACGTGGTTGACTGTGTTCCGTTTGCTTGTCGTTCTTGTTTGCGTAGAGCCGGGAGACAAGTTCGTGAACGAGGAGCCCGTTGAGTTCGCTTACGAGGATCAAGTCAACTCTGACAACTTTGCAGGCAAGATGACCATACCCTCGAAATCACTTCTATCTTTGCTTGCTAGATGCTCGCTCTTTTGCTATGCCTATGCTACGATACCTACCACTTGCTTATCATGCCTCCCATATTGCCATGTCAAACCCCTAACCCACCATGTCCTAACAAACCGTTGTTTGGCTATGTTACCGCTTTGCTCAGCCCCTCTTATAGCGTTGCTAGTTGCAGGTGAAGATTGGAGATCGTTCCTTGTTGGAACATTGTTTATTGTTGGGATATCACCATATTATCTTGTTTATCTTAATGCATCTATATACTTGGTAAAGGGTGGAAGGCTCGGCCTTTTGCCTAGTGTTTTGTTCCACTCTTGCCGCCCTAGTTTCCTTCATATCGTGTTATGTTCCCGGATTTTGCGTTCCTTATGCGGTTGGGTTATAATGGGAACCCCTTAACAGTTCGCCTTGAATAAAACTCCTCCAACAATGCCCAACCTTGGTTTTACCATTTGCCACCTAGCCTCTTTTCCCTTGGGTTTCCGAAGCCCGAGGGTCATCTTTATTTAAACCCCCCGGGCCAGTGCTCCTCTGAGTGTTGGTCCAAACTAGAGCCCTGTGCAGCGCCCCCTCGGGGAAACTCGAGGTTTGGTTTTAGTTGTATGGAGCGCTCATCTGAGTGTGCCCTGAGAACGAGATATGTGCAGCTCCTATCAAGATTTGTCGGCACATTCGGGCAGTGTTGCTGGACTTGTTTTACCATTGTCGAGGATGTCTTGTAACCGGGATGCCGAGTCTGATCGGATTGTCTTGGGAGAAGGAATATCCTTCGTTGACCGTGAGAGCTTGTGATGGGCTAAGTTGGGACTCCCCTGCATGGATTTGAACTTTCGAAAGCCGTGCCCGCGGTTATGGGCAGATGGGAATTTGTTAATGTCCGGTTGTAGATAACCTGAAACTTAACTTAATTAAAATGAACCAACCGCGTGTGTAACCGTGATGGTCTCTTCTCGGCGGAGTCCGGGAAGTGAACACGGTGTTGGAGTAATGCTTGACATAGGTTGTCCTAGGATCACTTCTTGATCATACTTACTCGTCCGTGCCTTGCCTTCTCTTCTCGCTCTCTTTTGCGAATAGGTTAGCCACCATATATGCTAGTCGCTTGCTGCAGCTCCACTTCATACCTTGTCTTACCTATAAGCTTAAATAGTCTTGATCGCGAGGGTGCGAGATTGCCGAGTCCCCGTGACTCACAGTTTACTTCCAAACCAGATACAGGGACCGATGATACCGTTCCAGACGATGCGCTTGAGCTCAAGTAGGAGTTCGATGAAGACTCTCGCCGTTACTACGTGTCTTTCCCAAATGATCAGTAGTGGTGCCCAGTTAGGGCGATCGGGGACTTTTGTCGCATGTGGGGGTTGATCTTTATTTTGGTACCATAGTCGGACCATGAGTGTATTGGATGATTGTAATGTTATTCATGTATTTGTGTGACGTGGCGAGTGTAAGCCAACTATGTATCCGTTCCCCTTTTATTTATTTACATGGGTTGTTGTGAAGATTACCTTACTTGCGACATAGCTTTCAATGCGGTTATGCCTCTAAGTCGTGCTTCGACACGTAGGAGATATAGCCGCATCGAGTGCGTTACAGATCTTTTGCAAAGGCCTTGTTTGTAACCCTTCAGATTGTAACATAGTCATCTTCCCCTTGCATGCCTTGTATAGAAGAATGGTGCTTTAATTATAAAACATGCGACAACAGAGAGATGGAATAGGTACTGAAGAATAGAAAGGCATGACATATTGACATGTATTCCCTCCATCCAGAAAAATGGATGGGTCTAGGCGTATTTCAGTTCTAGATACATCCTTTTTTATCCATTTCGGCAACATGTAATCCGGACAGAGGGAGTATGGTGTAAGAGCTAGGGATACGACAGGACAACACCGCAAAAAAACACTAGTTGAATGTAAAACTGTATGGTAGCGGAATACGTGCAGAAATAATTAAGGCAACATACACGTGTATGATTGGGAAAATAAGATGGCATTGCAACAGAGCACTAGAACAGCACTTCAATGTAAAAAAACATGGTATGGTAGACAGATGAAGTACATACTGATGAATAACAATGCATAAGATATTCAGAAGCATGATGTCCAAATGAAGCAGATGGCATTGCGATAGAGTAGAATGACATTACTTGAATTTGAAAACATGTTATCATGAATGGAATAGGTACTGAAAAACAGGAAGGCATGACATATTTACATGCATGATTAGCATGCTAAGCACATGGCATTGCAACAGAGTAGATACACTCCAGGACATTATATGCATGTTGTACCCATATCACAGGCCAAGTTTGAGAAAGGACCTTGTGGGGTGAAGAGGATTCATCATCTTTCAGCAAGTCTTCTGAAGAACTGCCTTTACATGTTCCATCATATTGGGTATCATTGACATCAAGTTTATTGGCCTTTACATTGCTCCGTGAGGTTCTTGTGGATATATCAGTGTGTGCAATTATATCTGACATGCATGGAAGACAACTAGTAGTTAGATTTATCTAATGAGTGCCTGTAGGAGACGACATAAATAGTAGGACTGGGGTTAACTAGCAGAAACAGGTCTCATAAACTAAAGGGAGAACACAGATGAAAGCTACAGAATATGTATCGTTTGTACTCGAGATTAACTAGATGGCACACAAAAGTATTAAAGAACAACATAGGTAATACTAGAAGTGGTATAATACTATAATCACTAGCCTGTGGGATAGCATTGACTGATGGATGATAACTATGGAATAGCATTACCTAAAGAACAAGTATCTTAGCTGAACTATGGAACAGCGTTAACTCCTGAACAAGACCCGTAAGAGATCAGCATGAATATATAGTGAAATGTGATGATCTATTTTCCATGCTTAGATGAATAACAAAGCCATAAATGTTGCACACAAGTAAGATGAGGGTACAACCTATCTGACTGCCATCCATAGGAGTGAGCATCATGTGCTGACTTGTCGATGGCCCTGCAGTTGTTGTGGCTGTCCATGTCGGGCACGCGCATTCGATGCAGGGAACTGTTGAGTGGGGACTATAGCTCCCTTCTGGTGTATGCTTCCCTTGTTGGAGCAGCTGCGGTGAGTCGGAAGACGGTGTGTCTGAAGATGCAGATAATGCATAATGTTAAGAACGACATATCTGTTTGATCTGAAGAAATACACTAAGAGATCAATAGCAAGGTACGAGAGTGGTCACACGTCTGTTGACTGAAGACTAAATTGGGGTCACACGATTTTATTTTATTTTGGTACTGTCCGATCTACGTCGGATGGCTAGCCGTCTTGTGCCTCCCGGCTGACTCTGTTCGGAATCTTCCCCGAAGAGCCAGCGACCAACGGCAGAGCAGCCTGCCTCCGCCGTCCATGGCCCCAGCCAAAACCCCGCTCCCTGACCCACCGCACTGCCGTGGTTGCGCCGCCCCCGGGCCAATCCACAAAGACTCCCCTTCATCCAGATCTGGCGGCGGCAGTACCTTCAACCCACGCAACTCTAAAAGATAGCCATCTAAGTGCTGCTTCCGTGGCGAACTTGCGGCCCCGCACCATTACGTTAGACACCAGCCAACCGGCAGCCTAGGAGCCCTGCTGCCTCGAGGGGTGTTGTTTCCCATTGGGAATCGATTGGCCCAGAATAAAAATTCAGACAACTGACGCCTAAATAAAGTGATTTGAGATGAGGGTGCGACCTATCTGGCGGCATGGTGAAGTAGGCAGGTCCAGCTGCCGAGTCGGTGAGGCCGGCGCGGTTGCGGTGGCGACCGATGGCAGGGAAAGAGCGACGGTCGACGGCTACGCGGAAGCAGCACCAGGACTCTGGACGGATCCGAAGTTGGAGCCGCTCCGGTGCCGTGAACAACGGCGGGGGTGAATCGTCTCCGGTACGGTTCACGCGGCCGTCGTCGAGGCAGCACCAGCAGCACGGAGTAAGAGGCACACGGCCCAGTGCACGACGGCAAATGGATAGCGTCTCCGGCATTAGGGAGGAGGGCGGCTGTGAAATTGGTGCGGTGGGGGCGCCATGGAGGTGGGGCTGAGGCTTCGCGGCTGGGGAGAAGGGAGCTTCCCGGGGAGAAGGTGATTTGGCGCACACGAGGTATGAATGGGGGCGAGCGGGGGGAATTGGGAGGGGAGTGGAACCATGTCTTACGGACACATTTGTCTGAAATGTGAGGGGGAGTTACAGTTCTACCCTTGCCTATAGGCTTCTCGGCTTGGGTCTGTGTACTGAGGGTCAGGGATAGTAGAGTAACTTTGCTTCTCCCCAAATAGTGGGCGGGAGCGATTTTAGGCGAGGAGGGCATGTTTTGAACTATAGTGGGCGCGAGCGATTTCGGGTGAGGAGAGCGTGTTTTGAAATAGTGGGCGCGAGCTATTTCGGGTGAGGAGAGCGTGTTCTGACGACCATGGTTTATGAATTATTCGGCACATGTCATTTCGGCCGAGGAGAAGGCACGCTTGGATGAAGTTACGAACCTACCCTCGATGTACAACAGGCCAATTGATGTGTGTCCCACATAGGACGGTAATTTCACGTCTCCCATTTATTTGCTCGGGCGAATTCCACCGAGCAGAGAGGATGTTTAACAGTTCGTTCAAATTTTGGGAGAATGAGCATCCATGTCTACCTTACCAAGTCGATTTGGATCAAATTTTGAAATATTAGCTTGCCACTTCTTTTTTAGATGGAGAGATGATGCTCGGGAGTAATGTGTTTTTACATGCTCGTTGCTAGCGATTTACTATATGACAAATAGTTGACCCACTCAAAAACACGAATCAAACCCAAAATGAAATATCTCGATTCAATGAAATAGCTCGTTCAGTAGGTCAAAATAGTGAACTAAATCCAAAATTGAACACCTCAATCGAGTAGCATGTTGTACAGTATTATAGTACTCCATGAACATGTTGAAAGTCAAATTAATGAACTTGTTTGATATATGCATATATCTGTTCATGTGTGGATTGCAGACCACATGTTCTCCAATTTAAATATTTGAATGCAAGTTTATATCAAAACATGGTTTATATCAGTCTTTGATGCATAAAACGTGACCTCCCCCTCTCCCGGACTCCTTCTCTCTCTCTCTCACCGACAATCTTCAATTTTGTCGCACGCATCTGACACAAAAACCTTGTTGGTCCCTCTCCCTTTCTCTCCATCTCTCTCTCTCTCTTTGTGTGTGTGGGGGGGGGTCTTTCTAGTTCACATGCATATATACACCATCTATAGGTCTCTCTCACACACTATGTATGATACTCTGGCTAGTCCAAGCTAGATATCTTGGGTGCACTCATCGTACGCACACAAATTCCTTGGCTCTTTGCCCGTAACTCTCTCACGCACCACTATGTCGTCTCAGAGCTCTTCCCCCCCTCTCTCAAACTCTCCATCCACCTGGGTCACACATACACATGCATATCTCACTCGCACTTGATAGGCCCATCTAAAACTCTATCTCTCCCCCTCGTTCTCTCTCCATCTCACACGCGCACACACACAATCTCATGCCCAGCTAGCCAAGTATGATGGTCTCTCACTCAATTGTAGGCTCACGCAGTCCCCCCTATATGTATATGACTAGCTAATCTTAGTCTCCATCACAAACATGTGCATGGTCTATCTCGATTTGTCTCGGGGCATCTTTCTATCACGCACGCACTCCCTCGATCTCCCACCCATGTAGTCCCCTCATGATCTCGACGGGATCTCTCTATCACAAACACACCCTCTCTCCCTCCCCATGCGTCCATGCCATCCATGTGTCCCTCTCGACCTTTGTTCCTTGTTGGCCAGACCTCTATTGGACATGTGCTACAGGGGTGTCTCTCTCCGTTGCAAACAATCACACACTAGCTATCTTCGTGTATCTCCTCGCCTCGCTTTTCCATCTCGGAGATGCATGCGTGATATGTTCGCATAAGAAACGAAAAAACACACTCTCTCTCTAAATTATCATTTGTTGTCACTTTCTCTTTCACACACATACTCTTTTTGCACACTTACTCATTCTCCTTCACACACACTTGATCTATCTCGACTGAGGCACTCTCCTTGGTCCATAGCATATAGATTTATTGTAAAGTCAAACATCACAAAGTTTGACCATGTACGTGGAGAAAAAGAATTACATCTAGTACGACAAACATATACCATTAGATTCACCATGAGATGTAGTTTTGTATGATGTATCTTTGGTATTGTAGATATAAATAATTGCGTAAACCTGATCAAAGTTTCCAAAGTTTGACTTCTAAAAAATTTACATGCACTGCATTATCGAGCGGATGGAATATCTCTTTCCCCCTCTCAACTATCTGACGCACCACTCAGCCTTATCGGGGCTCCTCAATCTCTATCAAACTTTATTGGTCAGTTTAGTTCGTGACCTGACCCTCATGCCTTGATGGCCGGTACTGCCTGGTGTGGACGTGAGATGTAAAATATTTCTGCCTGGCCAGGCTTGTGTGGTGCTGAAGCGTTTGGTTCATGCCTGGGCCAGGAAAAGCATCAACGTCCCATCAATCAATCCGTGCATCAATTATTTAATGCTAATATCCATCCATGTTGTTATTAGCCTCGTGGCCACACAACCAGGCACGGCCAGGCGTTCGAAATCGGTCGCCTGGGCCAGGCTACTTGCAGTGTCTAGAGTTCAGCCAGGCTAATTAAAGTGCAAGGGAACCCAGGCCAGGCGGGCTTTCTTTTTCATAGGGTAGCAACCAAACAAGCATGCATGAAATCCAGCCACAACCCCAGGCCAGGAAAAAGATGCTCAGGACGCAAGCCAAACTGGCCTTATATCTCCCTGGTTCACACATACACATGTCTCGCTCGCGCTATACATATAGACCCATCCAACACTCTCCGCCCTTGTTCTCTCTCCATGTGACACGCACCCCCCCCCTAAGTACCATAATCCCTCACTCCATCATAGGCGCAAGCACTCCCATCTCTTACTAGCCATTAGGAACACACGTATTGTCTCCTTCCATCCATACGTCTATCTCGATATCTCTCGGGGCATCTTCTATCGCGCACACACCTTGTCACTCGATCTCCCAGCCATGTAGTCACATCACGATCTCCAAGGGATCTCTCTATGACAAACATACACTCTCTCCTCCCCATGTCTGCATTTTCTCCGTGCGTCTCTCTCGACCTCTCTCCCTTGTTTGTCAGACCCCTCTTGGCCACGTGCTAGGGGTCTTGCTCTCTCGGTTCCAAACAACTACACACTATCTCATCACCTTGCCTCCGTTGTCGAAGATGCATGTGTGATATGTTTGCATAAGACACGAACACTTTTTCTCTACTTTTATCGTGTTTTGTCCATGTCTCTTTCACACACGCACACACACATTTTTCACTCTCTCTCTCTCTAGTTAGGGACTCTGTCACGTCCATAAGCATAGGGATGTTTTGAAAAGTCAAACCTCAGAAAAGTTTGACCAGGTATATGTGGAGAAAAACATTTACATCTGGAACGATCATTAGATTCATCACAACATGTACTTACTTCATACTATCATTTATCTTTGGTATTGTAGATATAAGTAATTTCTTTATAAACTTGGTCAAAGTTTCAAAAGTTTGACTTAAAAAAATGTTGGAACTACATTATCGAACGGAGGGAGTAGCTGTTTCTCTCTCTCTCTGCTATCTCTCACGGGCCTCCCCTCTCACTCGAACTCTCTATACCGACGGATTATACGCTCATTGTGTCGGCGTATAGCTCCGTATATTGTTTAGTTGACCGGTCAACCAATCCACATGCTGCCTTGTCAGCTCATGTTCTGTATCTTCGTGTGCTGGCCCATGTGGCAGTGGGTGAAAATAAGTAAACTAGAGGCCCATCTGACACGCGGTGAAGTAAACAAAGTTGAAACCACTCGGGGTAGCACCCCGCATGCTAGTAAATTGAGGGCGCATTAAGGACAAACTTCTTGCGCATGAAGGACGCACTCGCGCACAATTCACCACTACGCGGTGGCATGCATAGAAGGACGCACTCGCGCACACCCAGCACACAACACACACCAGCACACGTGTACACCGGCGTCGCCGCCGGTTGAGATGGATGGCGAGGCAGCCAACGAGCGGAGGCGGCTCAAGCCAAAACCGCATCCGGCGAGCCTGGACTTCATCAGCAGCCTCCCCGACGACATGCTGCTCATCATCATCGGCCTCCTCCCCACAAAATCTGCCGTGCGGACTGCCCTGCTCTCCCGGCGGTGGCGCCCCCTCTGGCGCTGCGTCCCCCTCAACCTCACCGTCGACAGCTGCCTCTGCGACGGGGATTGCAAACACATGGCCGCAGTCTCCAAGATCCTTTCATCACAACTCATAATATTGCCGTGTCCTATTCCTACGTTTTCAAAATCCTACGAATCAAACAGGTCCTGAGTTGGTGATGATGTTGTGCCTCCCATCTTTCACCAATAGCCGTCGAATCTAGATCTGACGCATACAAACCAAGCTTCTCCATTTTTGCAAAAAGATGCCCGCACTTGTTCCCTATTTACAAACAACTCCTTGTCTCTCACAATCAGCCTTATCTCCTCCCCACCACATCTAGAAGGCCGTGGAAAAATCTGGCGCGATGGCCGCTACCGGAGCCGTCCACCCCCAATCTTGGTGTTCCGTGCAATGCACAGGCATCTACGCACAGGAAATTATGTCGAACAGGGCTAGTTGTAAGCAGGCTAGCTCTACAGCCATGATGACAGTGACTGCAGACGATGAGGCTGACTATGGTATGCCGAACACGGCGCCTATACTCAGGTGTCATCTCCGGCGCAGGGTCTTGTCACTTCATTGTGTGGAGCAGCACGTAATAATTTAACCAACGGGTAGTACAGTGCTAGTACTCCTACTACTACATTGGTAGTACTACTACTAGTACTAGTAGCACCACCATCTGGATTTAGGAGTACTACCACGTCCATCTGGATTTTAGTATTTGACTAGCAATATCTAGTAATGCATGTCACAAAAAATGTACTACTCCCTCTGTAAATAAATACATGGTGTTCTATTCCTATCGGCGAGAGAACTTAATGTTTTTTTGCTAACTAGAGTACTAATAGGATTACATGCAATGAACTAAACACCGCATGTCATGTTTGGTAGTCTCGAGTCATTGAAAGCATGCACGGCCCACATCTCTCATTGGTTGATATGTCATGAAATAAGAAACAAGGAGGGAGTTAATGCACCGTGCCTAAGTATTTTGGGATTATTTGGTTTTCGTAAGGTGACTTACACAACATTTTTGTTTACATGCATTAATATTTTATTAGTTAAATCAAAGGTCAAAACTTGGCGCAAAATGCAAAGGGGGCCAATAAACCAGTAAACATCAAACTTCTCTCGTTCGGCCCCAACTATAGGTCCGGTGAGATGACTATACTACACCGGCACGGAGGGGGACACAGCTTCATTGACTTACGGCAACTTCCTTTGGGTGAATGACACGTGGGCCCAGGGGGTGGCTGGCCCACTATCATACAGCCAAAGGCAGGTGCAGTAGAGGGCTGAGGAGTAGTACGAAATCCTACGCACCTACGCACGCTAACCAAGGGCAAGAGTGATCACTCGAATCGCAAGATCAGTTGACTAGAAGCTAAGCTAGACCCATGGAGGCGATGAGCGCGAGCATCAGCCGCCTGTGCCAGATGGTCCACGACACCGGCCTACGGCCCGACACCGAGGAATGTCTCTAGGTAGTATTGCTTGAGGCCGCTAGGGCGAGGGGCTGCTTGGACGACAGCTTCGTCTCCTTGTTCAACGAGGTCCGCGTCGGTTTCCTTGACAATTTCATCGTCGTCAAGAAGCTTGCGGACGACTTTGACGTAAGCCTCCAGCCGACACGCCCAGGATCTGCGATGCCCGCCACCCTCAACGGCCACTATGGTGACAACCTCTTCGATGCACTGGCCCTGTGACTGCCCGCCGTCGTGTCGGAGAATGTTCACCTCAAGGTCGCGCTCAACGCGCAGCGCCTGCGCAGCAAGACACCATCGACATAATCACCCACGTATACGCGCAAATCATCCACAAGGACTACTACATGCAAGAGGAGGACGATAGGACGCTGGCCTTCTTGGACCGCAGGGCAACCTTTGACGACACTGTTCAGAAGCACGTTGAGCTCGCCGCCAACACCACTGCTCCTCACACGTCGATTGGTGACCCGACGCACTAGGGCGTGAGGATGTCGTTGATGGATCCGTATGTATTTTTATCTTTCCGTCAAATCCATGTAGTAGTATATGATACTACATTAATTATCTTACCTTTTGCATCAACTTCATAATTTTCGTACGTACTCCATGCATGACCGGTGCCAGAACCAAACTTCTCATTACTCTAGGCAAAATCATTATTTTCTATCTATCGGTCGCGCCATGGAGCAGAACCAAATTTTACAAGTTACGAGTTCAAAAGGAAAAGCCTACCGTGTTCGTGTCGCACCCCCACACGGTTGGTCTGGCACGCCGCTCAAGTGGGAATGCGTGCGATGTTGCATTTTCACTTACAAGTGGGACCGCAGTTGAGCAAACTGACTATCGGCAAACCCCCACCCCACCCATCGCACGATGGCTGACAAAACAGGAGGGAGAAGAGATGGATGTAGCACGGACTCCAAGAAAATTGGTGTCGAATGGGACTCGTGTGGGTGGTGTGTGCCGTACTGCTAGACGTGAATGCTAGTTATGGTCCATGCCACCCCACTATATCGAGCCTATATCGAGGTACGTAGAACAAATTTCCTATAGTCCATGCTCAGCCCTCCTCTATCTCTCTTCTCAGCCAGCCAGCGGACGCGCGGAGCCCATCGTCTGTTTGCTCACATGCGGCCCCACATGTCAGTGAAAACGCAAGAGGACCCACTGAACCTGCACATCTTTCACCTCGACGTGCTGGTGATGAAAAACAAATCCAATAAAGATCTTCGGTGGCCGCTTTTGGAGTTACTCAAGAGTAGTAAGATTCTATTTACAATTTAACCCAAGATGCACATCTCGTGGCTTCAACTACCACTCTATTTTCTTTCATGACACGACCTGGATGTTGGATGTCCCACGTGTTGGCAAAAGGAGGAAGAGCCCGACCAAATCTTCGGTTGTGCTCTCGGATTAGACTAGTTGTGCTAACTTAAAAAATTTATTGTGTACTCCCTCCGTTCCAAAATACTTGACTTCCATTTGTCCAAAAATGGATGTACTTATATACTAAAACATGTCTAGATACATATATATTTTGACAAATAGAAGGCATGTATTGTGCAATGGAGGGAGTAGAATGGATGCAAGTTTTTGTATTGGGAAGAAGAGTACATCCATATATTGATAGAGCGCAATTTAGTAGAGGTTCTATCACTTTTAGATAGCACAGAGGCTAGAGATGAGATTAGTGCACTTGTTGATACTCCTACTAGAATAGAGGCTAGAAATGAGACTAGATGCGAGGAAGCAACGTCTACTTCTTTACACTCGAAGAAGAAAGAAGCACGCAAGATCGAGCCTCCGCAGATCAACAATGAATGCATCGAGAAGGCACTAATCCAACTTACAGGAGTAGTAAAATGTATTCTTATGGTTCTGGTTTTCTTTGGTCTTGCTTTTCTAGTCAAAATTATCATTGGAGTTCGTGCAAAACGGAGGTCCGTTTGGGGTCGTGCGTTGGAGTTGGCCTTACAAGTGGGACCGCAGCTAAGGAAACCGACTATCGGTAAACCCCCACCTCGCCCGCCGCGTGATGGCTGAAGTTAGAGAAACGACAAGGTTGAGGAGATTGCTCTAGCACGGACTCCAAGAAATAATATGGTGTCAGATGGATGTCGTGGTGGTGGCGTGTGCCGTACTCCTGGACATGAATGCTTGTTCTGGCCCATGCCACCCTACTACTCCTACTACTTACTCCTACTATATAGTACTAGTATCGAGGATTCGAGGTGCTGGTTACGTACAGCGAACACATTAACATATGGCTACAGTAAAAACACCTGCCCGACGCGCGAAGCATGTGAAGCTAGTACAAATAGTGTAATACTATTGTTGATTGGCCATTCATAAATTTAGTAAGTTTATCACAGGCATATCATTTTATTACATACAACAGGTCATCAACCCACATCGACAATGAGGATACATTATAAATACTAAAGTTTTCACCACACAACAAATAACGAGCAATGAAATGAACTTCAACTCAACCATTCCTCGGCATTGGAAACGCTTGCTTTGAACCACAAGTGATTCTCTGGGACGGGCCATCGATTGTCGATCTAGAAACCAATGCAGGACTGATCATCCAGGATGAAGCGTCCTACTATATCAGAACCAGGGTAGGGAACCACCCAAATGTCCGAGGTATAGACACATTTGCTTCTCATAAATAGTACTGTTAACGTTGTGTCAACAGCAGTTGGATCGCCTTTCACCATCATCAGATAGTTTTGTCCAAGGAAGAGCAAGTTTTCTCCAAGACTATCAATTCTGTACCAGGGAGAAGGAGTTGGCTCTAGCACACTAGTATCCATCCAGAATACCATGCAACGGGTGTTGGAATAGGTCCGGAGAGTGCGACCATGGGAGACTACACCTGCTTCCTTAGCAGTAACATCATTAGTGGGCTGTATACACACAAGAAGAGGTGATCCATCGGAATTAGTTGCCAGGCGCCGCAGAGTATATGGGTGCTGCTCGTCCTCATGCTTGTGATCATCACCATCGTCATCTCCCCCTTGGTTATAAAAATTTTCGAGTATAGGTGGTGGGATGTTCACAGGACCTTGGAAACACAAGAAGAAGGTTAATTAGTAAAGGGAAACTTGCTAACCCGCATGCATGTGGATGAAACAATTATAATTACGGTGGAAGACAAACGTACCGAAACTACGAGGTTCCCATGCAAAAACAGTGCCACGAGTGGTGGCAGCAAACACAAGGCCCTCGTATTGAATTGCATCACAGTACTCATCCGTGTACAGAAACTGATTTTTGAGCAATATCCATCGAGTCAAACCACCAAGGACGGCAACAAGCTTGTCGAAGATAGCAACAACTTGATAGTTGTTGTAATTCCAAGAGCGGTTGGGAACTCGACAAATTGCTATCTTCCGTAGAAGACAGTCACCATGATCATATTTGAACGTGCGTACAATACTGGTGTGCTCAACCTCTGGGCGTCTGCTGAGATTTTTGGAAGTGGAACCCGGTCACGAGTGTACACATTCACAAGTTCCCACTCGCAGTTGGACCCAATGTAAACAACCCAATCTCCATTTGCGCCTGCCCAAGCCTTGCCCTCAAGAGATGGCATCTTAACATCATACATATCATTATCAAGCGGCATCAACTGGCACAGGGCGAGGCCTCCGTCGTGCCGGCGCCAGTCATCAGGGTCACGGCGAAGAAGATAGGGGAGATCAAACCGCTCCTTGACTCTTGGGTTCTTTGTAATGATGTTATTAGTTGAGTCGAGAATGGGCTTGAACGAACCTGCCATGCTAGCCGAGGTGATGACGTCGCACCGATCAATGAGTTCCTCCACCATGTCATCTTTTAGATTAGGGAAAGAATAACGGGGTTGTTTCCGGCCTGTTCCCTCCATGGAGAAGACGACCGAACAATGGCAGAAGAAAGGGTGAAGGGCTAAAGGAAAATGGAGGAGGGAGAGGAAGAGCATGCGACAGCAGTTCCAAATCGAGAGGGAAAGTCAAAGAGTCGGTGGATGGTTGCGAGTTTTCCACGGTTCACGAAGAGGAGCCCCGTCCCACACGTCCATTCAGAAATACTCCTACTACTCGCCGTTGTCTCACTGATATGTTGGAATGGGACCACATGTCAACGAACATGGTGTGTAATTTCTCGTGCAAAATGCGATCTCACCGTGTTGGCCCGAGGTGCCGCATTAGTTATCGACCTTTATTTTTTTAATGGCATGCCGATCAGTTTTGAAGCACGACGAACTGGTACTGTACGTAGAGAAAATATAAACTACTCTACCACTACTCCACCTCCAGTACCAGTAGTATAAAAGGATATATAGGCTGGAGCTTGAGCGCTTTCTTGCTAAGGGCTGCCCCTTGCTTCTCACACTACCACCCTCTCTCCAGATCTAAAAAAGACGCCCCCTCTCTCCCTCCTCACCCGTGGTCACAGATCCGCTGGGGAAGAAAAGGACGTGTAGCGTTGACCCACTCGTCGTCGGCGAGCGAGGTCACGCACTGACGACAAGGACGTCCTCTCAGACCTAGCGCCCGCGCGGGATGGCCTCCGTCCCCAAGCTCGATGCCGTAGTGTGTGCGGAGGACGATGACCACGAGCGAAGCCACTTCCCGCCGACCCTCAGGTATGCTACCTCTTTTCAAACCATAACCTTGTTCTATTGCCCCATCTGCCACGTCGTTGCATGTGGATCTTTTTCCACTCCACCATCTTCCCAATTTGCTATCCTCTGCTCTGCTGGCCACGCAGACGAAAACCATAATTTGCACTATTAAAGGAAACCCTACTTCATGCAGACTAATCCATGTCTGGGTTGAATAAGGAAAGGAAGGGAGACTGTACTGTCCAAGAGAGTAGGCATCGAACCCGCATCTAGGTTGAAAAGGGGAAAATCAGTAGCTAAGGAATGAGTCTCGTGTCTCTTGGTTGAAGAAGGGTAGAAAGGCATGACAACGCAATAGAGAATGACCAGGTCGATCGGTTTGTTGTCCTTGCATAGGAAAAAGGTGGCTAAAGAGAACAAAAATGGGACGTAATCCACATATGCTGCCTGGATATTTGTTGCTCTGCGCAACCATACCTCCCTCACCACTCTGCGTCCGTGGAGGTACATTGTACTGGTGCGCCCACTGTCCGAATGGGCCTCCCATGTTCTTATTTCCACTTTTTTTGCTGTTAGTATAACGCCAGCAGTCAAGTCAAGCAATGCTACTCCTAAGTGATGCCACATTTAACTAATGCCGCTCTCAGTCTAATGCCACCGATAAATTTAAGCAATGCCATTTAATGTCACTGGATTATTTCAGGGTTAGCTGTTGATTGTGGATGTATTAAAGATTTTTCAGCTAAGGCATTCTAATATTGTTGCACAGCCAGTATACCAACGATGAAACTTGTTACTACCTTCAGATTTTTGCACTGTTAATGCTTATAGATTACATACCTCACTTTCATGAGATAAGTTAATTTTTTTGTACAGTGTCACCAAAATGCCAAGGCGCTGATGTCATTTTATTTTGGTTAAACTGCACAGACAATTATGAAGACAAGAGGAAAGGTCAAGAGTGGGCACCTCCTCCTCCGGCTGTTCTCTTGATTCATTCGATCAAGTTTTTATGTTTGATCGATTATCAAGATTGGGATAGCAATTTTTAAGGTCCCCCCGAGTTCGAAATAATATTTACCTTGGAGGTACATGGTTTGCAATTTTTTTATACTATCATTAGTTAATAATGCTAGTTACCTTCAGACTTTTGTATTTGGTTTAATGCTCATGCACAGCTAGTATACCAATGCTGAAACTTGTTACCTTTACATTTTGTATTGTTAATTCTTATAGAAACCTTCCAGTGCTAGAGTTTATTGAAATCTGTTCAGTAAAACCATTGTACTGTACCCTGTAATAAACTAACTACTCTACTATTGCACTAGCCACTGGATTAGTGTATATTTGTAGCATTCGAATGGTGTTGCATTAGCGTATGTACATAAATAAAGTGTGGCAAGCTTTCCCAGATATGTGCTCAAGAAAACTACTACCTGTTTTTCTAAATACTAGAAGTTTGGGTACTTTAAATTGAACCGCGAAAACGCCTTATATTAAGGAACAAAGGGTGTAGAGTTCACTCAAATTATCCCGGTAAAGCTAGTCACACCTTTGTTAAAATTAATGTTCATTATGTTATCGGAGGAGGTCTGTATGTTTGTCTCTAATGCCTGTCGACTACATACCTGACATCATGATGTAATGTTAAGTCATTTCCTTTTGTACAGTGTCACTAAATTGTCAAGGCAGTGATGGCATTTTATTTTAGTAGAACTGCACAAAATTTGCTTAAAAGAAGAGGAAAGGTCAGGAATGGCTCAGTTTTTCAGAAAAAAAAACTATGTATGCCTTCCTGACATCAGCCGATGTTGCTTTATTTATTCCTTCAAACAGGTGGTTAGAAACAGTCTTGCTACCTTTCCCCATTAAGAAATTGGAATGCTTATATTTGTGAGTCTATGCTTCAACTAGTGCCACTTTTAGAGTAATCACACTTTCAATATCTATGCAAACAGGGATGTTCGATTTTAGTCGAACTGCACAAAAAGTCCAACCGGTTCAACATTAGGAGCATGTTTTTTTCTAAACCTTTATGTCCAATTGGTGGCACTATGAGCTGTTCATTACGAAGGTACATGGTTTGCTACTATCTTGCTACTCTTTTTGTACTGTCATTAGATAGTGATACTAGTGGTTTGCATGTGAATTTATTGGCAGGGTGGACCTACATTGGAGGTGCAAGACAGGATTCAATGATTGGATGCTCAATTTCGGTTGTATCGATTTCACCTCTTCCATCACTGCGAACATGGATATCCTTGGTCTGATGAAGAATAGGCGCTATATTTCTGCTCTGAACCAGCAAATCAATTCAGTATGAAATTGTCCAGGGCAAAACATAACTGTATACGATTGTCCAGTGTAGAACATGACAGATGCTAAGCGGAAGAGACATGTGTAAACCGAAAATACAAGGTGTGGTATATGTTTACTAGCTGCTTGATATTTGTGCAGACAGAGATGTCTGCCCGTTGCTATTTGGCAAACAAACAAAGTGTCCGCAATTTTAGTTGAACTGCATAAGAGAATAGTATAGTCACTGCATGCAGTGCCATTTGAAAATAGACACAGAAAGATTGGATAGTCACTTCATGGACTGCAGAAAAGTAGTATTGTACTATTTATTGGCCAACACTAGGTGCTTCATTGCTTTGGTATGATTACACAATGGGCATCATTTTGCCTAAGTTAAAGTTTGTATTCCGAAAATAGTCTCGCGGTGTGATCGAGAGAAGACCAAATCATATTGCAGTGGATGTTCCTCCATCATGTGTGGTTCATTCTCATGGTTCCAGCTGTTGGTGAAACCACTTACGTTTGCAAGAGGAATTGTAGACTTCACAAAAAAATTGTCTTTCAGTCTGTACTGAATGTTGGCCAAGAGAAGCATCCATGTTAGTAGGAAGAACAGATGTTTTTTCTAGATCTTTGCTTTTGGAGCTACATATTTGTATATGATCTGTGAATCATTGAGATGCATTAACATGTTGATCTTATGTATGGGAATCGTACTAGTTAGTTTTAGTTGCGACGCAAGATCCGAAGTGGCTGATCTTTGCTTTTGGAGCTACATATTTGTATATGATCTGTGAATCATTGAGATGCATTAACAGTTACTTATTTCTGTTCGCTCAGTGTTTACAAGTTACTGATCGATCACTAGCTAGCCTACAAATGCGCTCCTGGCAGTTTTATTTGCGACGCAAGATGCGAAATGGCAGTTTTTTGAATAAAAATGCCTACCTCTAAAGAAACTGACAAGCTACACTATCGATCCTAAACGGATAAAAATGCCTACCTTTGAAGAAACTGACAAGCTACACTATCAATCCTACACGGATAAATAGCGAATCACGCACGTACTGCCTCCTTTCCGGTTTGCAGGGCTCAATTCAAGAAACGACCTACTCGATCCTACACGAATAAATAGCGGATCACGCACGTACTAGTGCCTCCTTTCCGGTTTGCAGGGCTTAATTCAATCCTCTCACCAACGAAGGTACTCCCTTCGTCCGGGTTTATTAGTCCCGTGAGCAAAGCAGCAAGACCAAGGCATGGCAATAATTAATGACATGCAAAAGTTTAAGCCTAATTAATTCCAGCAATTTAAGTGGCTGCATGTGTGCCCTCGGTTGCGACTCGTTGCATGCTGCTTCGCGTACTGCCTGTGAGCGATTCTGAGTGCCTACATGCAGCCGGCTGTAATTAAGGCAGCTAACTGATGCGAAAAAAGATACGCTTTAATTGTTGCGGGCTTTTTAAATCCATGGAATCATTATTGACAAGCAGGGAGATGATTCGAGTGCACTCGTTTGACCGCCATGCCGGCGTGCGACCCAGACGGGACGGGACGGCACAGTCATAATTTCAGTTTCTCTAGTTTTCGACGGCAAGCTGGCGCGCTAAGCCATTATGCATTGAATTCCGATGACCGTCGCGCTACCTTCCGCCTATAAGTATTGTTTCCTGGCCTTCTCCGGTGCCACCATGACCCAACTCGCCATATCCTCATAAGCCCACACCGGCCCGACGTCGCTCACCACGTCCGCCATGCCCCCGCCCGTCTGCGGTACGCAACGTCGGAGGCGGTCACCGCCGGAACTAGTGTTCGGGTTTTCACCGGAAGGCAGACGAAGGGAGGAGGCATTCTATCTGTCTTTAGATGGCAATGCGGAGATCGAGGAGTTGTTGGAGCGCGGCCGCATGGCAGAGGAGCAGGAGTTGTTCGAGAGCGACCGCCTGGCGGAGGAGCACCGTATCGCCAATTTGCGCCGCCAGCGGGACATGGAGCAGCAGCGCACCGACGCTGTGAGTCGCGAGCAGAGCGCCCGCAACTGGGCCGACTACGTGGAGGCCGGCGCCCGGCAAATAGCCATGGAGGCTGTCGGGCACGCACGCGTTCACGATGCCGATTTTTACTACCAGCTCGTCAAGTGGGTTTCCCGCTTGGAAGCCGAAGCTTCAGTGGACCATGCCGGCATGGAAAGGGCCAACGCGCGTGAGCAACGCGCCCTATTGCACCTCTTGCAAGTCTGAGGCGAGGCGCACGACGCCGGGGCCGGCGTTTAGCGTGTACCACAGATGGCGGCCGGCATCGTCTAGTTAGCTAAGAGTAAATTAGTACTTGTACGCTACTAGAGTATTAGTGGGAGTAGATAGTTAACTTGGCTATGATGGTTGTCAACGTGGAAGTTCAGTACTCTATATGTGGATCAGACCTGTTACTTTGCTCTGAATGTTGAACTTTCCATTTGAACGTATGGAATGGGCTGTTATTTTTTAAATGGGTTGTGTTTGTCCTTCACGGGTTTAGAGGCTAACTTGTGGGCCTAGCAAGTTGACGCGTACACAATTAGGAGATGATTGTACATGGAGAGGATGACAGCAGAGACCCGCCAAGGTCATGGCAGTACGCAAGCAAGTGCCTCCTTATTTCAAGCCAATAAAAAAATGGCTCCTCCTAGTGGATTTCTGACATCTGGGTCCCATGATATTATCAACGTAGTCAATAAACGAGAGAATTGCACAACGAGCAGCTGACACCAGGGACCCAGCAGCTCGCCCAGTTATTTTTGTTTGGGTTAATTTGATAAATGCCACTCCAAATCTGGTGTATCCGAGAAATGCCACTGCAATTTCCAAACTTCGAAAAATGCCATTTCATGCCATTTCTAGTGGCATTTTTCGAAGTCTGGAGTGGCGTTTTTCAAAGTTTGCAAACTGCAGTGGCATTTTTCAAAGTTTGCAAAAAAATTGCAGTGGCATTTTTTAAAGTTTGGAAATTGCAGTGGCATTTTTATGAATTGCCATAATTGGAGTGGCATTTATCTAATTTGTTTTTGAGACGGAAGCAGGGTGTCAACTGGGCTGTGCGGGACACTCTGGCATGTCTAGACAACCACTTCTTTTATGTTTACCACAGACCAGCCCAGTAGTTTTTTTGTTTCTGAAAATGGCTAGCCCAGTTTTTTTGTGATTTGTCAAGTCGCTTTATCAGGTTTGTTGGGCTACAAATCTTTCAAGATGAGGAGAGCTTCATTCGGCTGACCGAGAAAATGGCCTATCAGTAATGAGAAATGGGTTGTACATTTTTAAAACACATCAAACCGGCAATTAGTTTCAAATAACTTTTTTCGTTTTGAGATTTTAAATTGCATTGATTTTTATGCGTGCACAATTTATTGGATTTTATATTGATATACATTTATTTTTAAAATCAGTCTGAATGTGACTCGAAATTTCGGGATTAAAAACAGTTCAGACCGCACTGACATATGCGAAATTTCGTATAATTTTTTAACCGTGGCCACAATATGGGCTGTAATGCTAACAAAAAGAATATGGGCTCCAAAAAAACCCGTAAGAATTAGCAAATAGGCTGTAAATTATTTGAAATAATGGCAGATGGGATGTATGTTGTTTTCCACAGATTTGAGGCATTCCACAGATGGCCTGTATACTGTTGGATGTCCATCCAACGGTCGTCGTGCTTCTTCAATCTCTGCTCTTCCTGCTCCAGCCGCTCAAACAAGCGCCGGCGGGACTGTCTGCTCCCTCCTCCCCGCGGCCGGCTGTGCTGCCGCACAGGCCTCACCGCCCCACCGTACTCCCATTCCTGGCCTAGCCATCCCTCTACTCACCCACACTTGCTGTTATTCTCCGGGATGGCAGACGAACCAGTAAACCCTCCTACAGTCGTACTCCCCTCCGCGTGGGAAACAAAAACAACTGCCGAGTCTTCCCTGCCTCCAGTCGTTCCCTTCCTAGGCCTCGTCGTCGTCCACCGCCCTGGTGCTCTCGGCGTGGCATGGTCAACGTGGTCAACGACCGACATGCATCTGAAGTGGACTGTACGTGGAGAGGCTGACAGCTGGGTCTACGGCCGCATGCAAGGAAATGCCTCCTTATTATGCGCAAAATAATGATTCCTCCACCTGACATCTGGGACCCACCGAAAGGTCCTCTGTATTTCGTGAAAAAACGTTACCATCGCTGACAGCTCGGACCCACCAGCTATATCTTCGCACGCAAGGAAGTGC
The DNA here is from genome assembly GCF_003073215.2 of Triticum urartu. NCBI lineage: Eukaryota > Viridiplantae > Streptophyta > Magnoliopsida > Poales > Poaceae > Triticum > Triticum urartu. Next base: position 590,090,286 of record NC_053028.1, on the reverse strand, counting down.
CTCCTTATTACGCACAAAAAAATGAATACTCCCCCTGCTAGCTGGGACCCAGTATAGTGGGCCTACTAAGTTGACGGGGATGAAGGGCTTTGTCAACTTAGTCAATATGCACGATTCTAGCTCGACTGACCGTACGATGTCCATCCAACGGTCGTAGTGCTTCTTCAACCTTTGGTCTTCTTGCTCCAGCCGCCCAAAGAAGCGCCGGTCGTGCCGCCTGCTCCTGCCTCCCGTGGCCGACTGTGCTGCCGCGGAGGCCTCACCGCCCCATACTACTCCCACCGCTGGCCAGGCCATCCCTCCACTCCACTCACCTACACCCCCTGTTATTCTGCGGCGACGGCAGCGCAGCCGAACCAGTGAACCCTCGTACTCCTCTCCGCATGGGCATCCACTGCCGCGTCTTCCCCGGCTCCGCGTCGTCCCCTTCCTAGGCCTCGCCGTCGTCCACCACCGTGGTGCTCTCGGCGCGGCGTGGTCAATGTGGTCAACGACTGAATTCCATCAGAAGAATACTATATGTGGAGAGGCTGGCAGCTGGGTCCACGGCAGCCGCAAGGAAGTGCCTCCTTATTACGCGGAAAAAAATTATTCCTCCACCTGACAGCAGGGACCCACCGGACGCCCACCAGTATTTCATGAAAAAACGTTTGCCCCTGACTGCTGGGACCCACCCGACGGGCCATCGTATTTCGCGAAAAAAAATGTTCCCCCTGCTGTCACCTCGAACCCACAGGAAGTGTCTCCTTATTACGCACAAAAAATGAATACCCCCCGCTAGCTGGGACCCACCTTGGTGGGAGGCTGACTTGTGGGCCTACTAAGTTGACGGGGACGGAGGGCTTTGTCAACTTAGTCAATATAAATGATTCTAGCTCCAGTGACCATACGATGTCCATCCAACGGCCGTAGTGCTTCTTCAACCTCTGGTCTTCTTGCTCCAGCCGCCCAAAGCAGCGCCGGTCGTGCTGCATGCTCCTGCCTCCCGTGGACGGATGTGCTGCCATGGAGGCCTCACCACCCCCTACTATTCCCACCGCTGGCCAGGCCCTGCGGCGATGGCAGCCTCACACCGCAGCCGAACCAGTGAACCCTCGCACTCCTCTCCGCGCGGGCTTCCACTGCCGCGTCTTCCCCGGCTCCGCGTCGTCCCCTTCCTAGGCCTCGCCGTCGTCCACCGCCCTGGTGCTCTCGGCGCGGCGTGGTCAACGTGGTCAAGGAACGACTTCCATCGGACATGGACTGTACGTGGAAAGGCTGACAGCTGGGTCCATGGCCGCAGCAAGGAAGTGCCTCCTTATTACGCGGAAAATAATGATTCCTCCACCTGACAGCTGGGACCCACCGGATGGGCCACTATATTTCGCGAAAAAAATGTTTCCCCTGACTGTTGGGACCCACCAGCTACATCTTCGCACGCAAGGAAGTGCGTCCGGGCAAAAAAAACGATTCACCCTCCTGACTGCTGGGACCCACCAGCTACATCTTCGCACGCAAGGAAGTGCGTCCGGGCAAAAAAAACGATTCGCCCCCCTGACTGCTGGGACACACCAGCTACATCTTCGCACGCAAGGAAGTGCTTGACAGTCGGGACCCACCTAGTCGAAGCGTACGTAGCGTTGTCATTCTGGTCGCGAACATGTATGTACATATATACTGGTGGATGTAGAGGCGCGCATGTGTCGTAGTAGAGGCGCGTACGTGTTGTAGTGGAGGCGCGCACGTAGCATGTACACGTACGTACAGCGGCCAGGGTGCAAGAAAGAAAATACGGCTACGTATGTGCACATACGGGCAGGGTCTCGAACGCCTACTCGCGCATACGTACTGCCAGGGCTCGTGTACATGGCTGGGTCGGAACGGAGAAACAGCGTCGTCATCGTGTTCATGGGGAGGCAACGGAATGCGTAGTGTTCATGGGGAGGCAACGGAATGCGTCCTGTTCATCGGGAGACAATGAAACGCGTGGGAGCCAACCACCTGGGTCGGAACGGAATGCGTGGTCGTGTTCATCGGGAGGGCTTGGACGGAACAGGAGATGGAAACGAGGCCTGGCATACCGCACAACGGAGGAAACGGACCTCCTACGTTCGGAACGGGGTCATGTTGATCGGGAGGGGTCTGGTGTATCGCAAAATGGAGGAAACTGACCTCCTACGGTCAAAACGGGGGTCCTGTTGATCGGGAGGGGTGTGGCGTACCACAAAACGGAGGAAACGGACCTCCTACGGTCGAAACAGGGGTCCTGTTGATCGGGAGGGGTGTGGCGTATCGCAAAACGGACGAAACGGACTTGTGTTGGAGCGCTACGGTTGAAACGAGGGTCCTGTTCATCGGAAGGGGTGTGGCGTACCGCAAAACGGGACTCCACGGGGTACTGTTCATCTCCACCGTCGACCTCCTCCAGCCTCCACGGGCTCCTGTTCATCCAGTCTCCATCGCGCGCTACTCCACCAGCTACTGTTCAACCACCCCTCCACTGTCTACTATTCATCCAGCCCTCCACACCATGGGGTCCTGTTCAACCACCCCTCCATGGGCACCCCTCCACCGTCTACTGTTCATCCAGCCCTCCACCACACCACGAGGTCCTGTTCATCCAGAGGCAACGCCGCCGCTCACTGTTCATCCCAGAGGCAGCATTGATCGGCTTCAGTTAGCAGCAGTAGCAAAGGAATCGCTCAATCGGTTCAGTTAACAGCCATCGATCGATCACTCGGGTTTAGTAACGCGTAGCCTACAGTGCAATCGCTCGGGTTCAGTTAGAGCCCAACGCCTCGCTCGGGTTCAGTTAGAGCCAACGCCTCGCACACATGCGCGTACGTGTACGAGAGAAACGCGCATCGCTCGGCCCCCGACCTCCCACCATAACCGGGAACTCCCCGAAATTTTCCTCCCCCTCGCTTCTACCACGGTTTTTCCGTCATGGACGGCCCAAAGAATGTCATGCAGCTGCGTCTCCGGCCCGCCCAGGATGAAAAGCCCATTTTCTGTCATGATTTTTTGTCATAGAAGTAGGAGCCCACCACATCTATGATGATACCGGGTTTTGTCACAATTATCATCATAGAAGTCATATGTATGACAGAAAAAATTCGTTCGTCCCAAAATGTCACGGATGTGTCTTTTTTTTGTAGTGAACATGTTTGTAGTTTTCCAATGTGAGACGCAGAGGTGTTTGGCTACGCTCCCGTTTCCTTAGGGCTGCTCTGGTCCTTCTTAGCTTGAAACTAAGGAGCGATGTTACCGTGGCGAACGGCCTGGAGCCCCTGCTCCAACTGTCATTGATCATGTCTATAGTTTTCGGGAGCTGCAGCCAATAGTTCTCAAAGCGGAAAAGAGAGCTCCTGGGTGTATCCATTGAGCATTCCACACATGTCAGGACGTGATCTGAAGTTTTTGCTGTCAGGGCAGATGCGGTGGTGTTCAGAAAGCCCAGGTTCCAATCGGCGTTTGCCAGCACTCTATCCATCTTTATCAGAGTTGGTTGTTCTCTTTTGTTCGACCAAGTGAAAGATCTGTTCGCCACCTTTATTCGTCAAGAGCTCTCTCTCTGATCCATGAATTAAACAGGTCCATCAGCACCCAGTTCTTCCTTCCCTATGATTTTTCGTGTGCAAACCGGTACATGTTGAAGTCACCAAGCATGATCCATGGTCCCTGCACTTGCGCTGCAACTTGATCTATGACTGTGAAGAAATCTTCTCGCTCATTCTCCTGGCGCGGTGCGTAAACGGTAGACAGAGTGAAGCTGTCATTGTTGCTTCTGGACTGGAAGTGTGCAGTGATGCAAAATATGTGTCTCCTAATCTCAGTGGCCCTGGAAACATTCTCCTCCGAGGCAACTAGCAAGCCTCCTGAGGTTCCAGAAGCTGGCATGTGAATGAAAGATTTGTGGTTGGAGGGGAGGAAAGAGGTTGCCTTCATCGCGTCAATCTCCTGCAGCTTGGTCTCCTGCAAACAGAGGACATTCAATCGACTGGGCAGGAGTGCATCCTTGACCAGCGTACATTTGTCAGTATCACCAAGCCCTCTAACATTCCAACAAGCGATCCGCATTAAGTTATGTGTGTGGCTCCAGGCAGTAAAAGAAGATGAGCAACAAGATAAGCTAAAGACTGACATTTTATTAAGCATAGGCTCTGGCGAGCGTACAAGGTTTGGCATGCGGAATAACAGGAAAGGGAAATATGAAACACAATGCAGATACAATGCCCATCGGGCCACAAACTAGGATGCAGAGCTACTAGAGTAAACGGACACCAAATAGGAAAAGGAAACATGGAGGGGGAACGATCCTTGTAGTTCCAGTAGTCAACTGTCTGTTTAGCCATGGGTAGACCTGGAGGACTCAGATGAAGTAGGGGAGGATGGCCCTGCGCCCGCTGTGATGTCGCTGAAGTTCAGGTCGCAGCAACGCGCAAGCAGCTCGGCCTTGCCCCTCGTGATCGGCCTTGGAGTGCTCTCGAGGGGCAGCCCGACGATCGAAGCCGCTGTCAGGTTCTTGCTCTTCTTCTTGCCTGTCGAGCAGCGACCGCTCACCTCGCTCCCCGAAGGGCTGGCAGAGGCCTTGCGCTTGGATGCACGCTTGATAGGGTCCACGCGCGCCCCGTCATACAGCTGCTAGATGTGTGAGCAGCGGCGGGGCGAGGCACGCAGGGCCGGATCCGCCACACCTGGCGCCCCCGTCCGTTGCCGGCAGCACGGCGGGCGGCTGCGGCTCGGTCGGCAGCTACTGCTCTGCGGGCGGCTGTGGCGGCGCTTCCACGACGGAGAGGCCGTCGCAGATGGTGATAGTCACCGATTGTAACAGCTGCGTAGTCGGTGGGGTTGGCCTCCGGTCGGCGGCGGAGGGCTCGGGCTGTGGTGCTCTGCAGGAGCAGAATCTTGTGGCTATCTCGACAGGTAGGATAGCACAGGCGCCGTGCTGCATATCAGTGCAGGCCACTGGAGAGAGGAAGCCCAGCATGTGCAGCCCAACAAAAGGGCCAAGCACAGGGCGGATGGGCCGCGTGCAGATGGGCCGTGCAGTAAGCACCTGGTGGGCCTGAATCCGGATCTGGGCTAGGGGCGACTTGGTGGCTGGGAAAGGAGACTTGCCTGCCAATGACAGGAGAGGACCAACATCTGGGATTAGAGAACTGGGGACGAACGGCTTTGGCGGGTGCTTTCACTCGATAGCTGGTAGGAGAGGTGGGGTGCGGGAACAGAATTCCCCTGATAAGGTTTTGGGCCAGAGCTTGAATAGGATGGACCGACAAGTGTGGTTCTCGATAGAGCCGACCGTGAGGTCAAAGCAGATGAAATGGCTCTGTCACTTGCCGGCCCGATGATCACCACCCCTGAGGTGGCCCGACAGTTGCTCAGCTTGACGGAGAATGTGAAGATCAGCATGTCAAGGTCAAAGGCCACCTCAGCATGGGGTCGTCTGACCTCGGTAGCTATGAGCTCGGGCTTGAGGCAAAGACGAGCATCGTCCTCATGGGCTATCTCTTGGATGGTGGGGATGGCGAAGGTGTCGCACTTGCTGAGTCTAGGCTTGGCAGCTAACTTGAGCATGGCGATGGAGTCACCAAAGGTGGCATAGCCCGGGTACTGGAAAGCGTGGAACGCTCGGTCGGCCATGCTCTCATGGACCACTCGTGTGGCGCGCGGGTTTGCATGCCCACGTCACAGGCCACGAGTTGGAGCATGGTCACCATTCTCAGGGGGGAGGTTATGGTTAGGGTTTGGTGGGGAGGAGGGGGCGCCTAGCGTGCGTGCCATGTCCCAGACTTCATTGATGAGGACGTCGGCGTAGATGCCGGCGCCGTCTATGCGGTGGAAGGCAAGGTGGGGGCGATATGCTGCAGGGCTTCTACTTTGGCGAGGACAAGGATGCATGAGAAGTCGTTCCCATGGAGGCATGCGTGCCCCAGCCCTAGCAGGCTGGCGAAGCTGGCAATACTAGCCATCACTCCACGGCGATCCCAGAGCTCGAGAGGCATCTTCTCGAGGGATAGGCTGACAATGTGGCGGAAGGCGAAGGAAAAGGCATTGTCGCCGGTGTTGTGCGGCAGGATGTCGATCCTACGAGTGTCGGTCTCGATAGGACTCGCTCGCACGGCCGCAGCCTGCTCCTCCTCCCTAACGAAAACTGCATAAACAGTGCCTAGAGCGCTCCCAGCATAGCGGATGGCCGTGATGCCGAGCCGCTCCCTGAAGATGCGCTTGAGCCAGGGGAGGAAGCCAGGCATCGGGGGGTGATGTTGACGAGGCAAACAAGTGCATTTTGGTCAGGAAGTAGAGGGTAGTGAACGTCAAGGGAGGTTGGACGACCTCGGATGACAGGCTCCATGGGGGAAGGAGGTGCAGGAAGCAGGTGCGGGGGGCTAGGGGCATGCAGGAGGAAGGGAGAGGGGTGCAGGCTGTGGGTGCAGAGGAGTTAGAGCATTGGAGGTGGACGGGATGACTAGTGCGTTGTTGGAGAAGGGTGTCCGCTCCGTACCGCTATAAGTAGTCGCGGAAGCAGAAGGTGGAGGAGCAGAACCGTGTGATGGATTGCATTGGGAGGAGATATGGCCCACCTGACGGCAAGACCAGCACACTACAGGGTCACGGCAATCCTTTCTGCGGTGATCGAGCGACAAACATTGGAAACATCTATGATGTAAATCTTTAGGCTTTGAAAGGCCCTTTACTACATTGGGCGCAATGCGTCGTGCAGAGATCGCCTGATTCCGAGGAAGCAGGTTTGACAGCAGGGCGTGCAGGTAGGAATTATGACGGAGAACAGGTGTGTCATTAGGTTGGTTCTCGCATCCAGCGTCAGCAGATCCCCGGCTAAGCGGATGTAATCTCTCCGCGTGCTGGAGGGGGGAGCGATCGGATTGGCGTGCATGCGCAGCTGTCAGCGGGTCCAAGGGATTGGCATGATTACGGCCGTGTTGGGCATGCAGCCATGCATGCTCCACTACAACATGCCACGGGAAAACCGGAATAGAGGGATCCGGCTCATCGCGTGACGAGGCAGGAGAGCATTGCATGGTGCATGGGTGGGGGCCAAGCAGCGATGGGAGGGGTGGCCGTGCACGACTAGGAAGAATGCTACATGACGGTCCCTGGCAGCCAGAGGGCGGTCCGTCCGTTACGGAGAAGGACATGTCAAACGCTCCCCATAGCCAGACTCGCCTACGAACGATCTCCCATGCAATGTCGGCGTGCGCAACTTGAAATTCAAACAGACCAACGGTCAACAGCCGCACCCAGAAGCCGGCCGGTTTGCCGCCGAACCAGTGGTGCAGCAGACGAGCGACGAACGCCGGTGTGCAGAAAACCCCAACGGTCAGCACCTCAGCCCAAAGAACGGTGGCCCGCCGGGGTCCGGCGATCACCGAGACGGTGCCGCAGCCGTATCGTTCGAGCATGCAGCTTTCAAACCTGACCCCCTCTTCGTCAGGCGGCTCCATGGCGCTTGCACAGCGAGCACCGGTGCGCCCAAGGCAGCGCAGGAGTTAGAGAACTAGCGCAAGGATCAAACAGAGAGAGGATCAAGAACCCTAAGATGCGCTAGACATTCGGGCAAAGATGAACAGACCTAGCTAATGCAAAGATGAACAGATCCTAACTAATGCAAGCAAGCAGAGCCACACTAGGAAGGGAAGCTAACGAGGAAAAAACGTAAGCCGGCGAGGAGCAGAAACGCAAGAGCCCTAAACCCTAACAAGAGCAAGCCAGGAGAAACAGTACAGCGGATCAAGTGAGCGGACCGTAGCTTTGCGAGGGCTTGGTGAGGTAGACAAGATGCAGCTTCAAGACAAGGAGCAAACCTGGCAGCCTCTCGGGTCGTCAACTGTACCTGGGAGAGCCAAGGAGAGGCAGATTAGGCCGCGACCGTATCATATCAGTTCATGGTTGAAATTATGGTCTCTCCTGAACATGTGATTTGTGAAATGTTTAGGAATGAATTGTTTTTGGATTTGTAAAGTACCTTGTTAGCTGCAGATTTATACTTTCTACGTAATTATTTGCAGAAACTTATAGTTCATCCTTAGTGAAATTCACTGTAATCCATCCCTTCAGGTTGGTACCAGTTTTGTTATTCAATATCTAGACCGTTTTCTATTGTGACATTTGTCAGATTTTTGTACTTGGCATGATTTGGTGCAAGGTGTAGAGCAGCATGATCAAGCATGGCTAAACATATTTGTAAGTAGAGAAGTTCGCAAGTCACGTGTCCAAGGAAGAGAGATAAGCTTTTTCTCTTTGTTGTACCAAGTAATTTAACTTCCCAATCCACTATATTATTGTGTACTGAACACAATCTGAAATAACCCTTTTTACAAGAAAAACATATACATACGTAATTATATGTATATATACCAGTGTAATTGTGTGAGATCAATTTGTAAGTGCTAATTGATGAAAGATGTAGCATTAGTAATATCCTTCTGATATGTGGTAAATGAGCATATTGTTGCTTGTAGATAGATTTTTTATGACTTCAACATGAGCCTTCCATCTCCTTGATGATGTGTTATCCCAAACTCATGCGAGTTCATATATCAGTTTTTATTTTCTAGAAGTAAATTTTGATATTGTGTAAGTTATGTATGCTTGGAACCCCATGCCCATGGAAAATTGTGCATTTCTTTTCTAAGACACTATTCATGACATAGACTCTTACCTACATGAACCAGCATAATGTCAGAAAAAAAATTTAAAGAAGTATATCTTCATTTATCTAAATTAGTTTAGATACATGGCAGGGGAAATTCTACCTGACGCTCATTGTGTCATATAGTCGACGAAATGCACCATGTTGTGGGCTGGCCCATCATGCTCAGAGACGAGAATGGCCGCTCGAAGCGGGGCCGGAGATGACACAGTCAAATCAGATTTTGCTGCATTATATGGTCTCTTGGCAGTTTTAGTTTTCCCGTGAAAAATGGTATCAATTTGTTTATGTTGTATACTATTTCATTGTTGCGAGGCAGCAGCCACTAGAACAAAATTTGTAATTTAGAATGTTTAGCGCTTAGTGGTCGTGAGTAGTTGTGTCTTAGTTTAAGGAATATGTGTCCTTGTTGCCACTTATGAAACAAATATTGCAGTTTAACACTTTTGTAAAAAAAATCCTTTGCCTAAATACTACAGGCTCATTTTTTCTTCTTAATTTTCCTAAATATACTATTTACTGTTAGGCATGCAATACTAATTGTCTGATGTCTTTAATATCTTTTAGGTGAGAAGATAAATGAGGCGAGAGCTTAATAGAGCTAATATTGTTGGCGCATATGTTTTGAGCAAACAACTAAAAGAAGATATATGTGCTAGTGTGTTGAGCCTATTGGATTGAAGCCAAAGGATGAAGTGACTTATCGTCATACCTCCATTCCACAGATTGGGGATGTACAATGAAATTGTGGCATTGTCGTTCTTCCATTATTGATATTAAGGTTTGGCCAAAGTGACGTGTTTAATGTGTCACCATTTCTAGCGGAAAATGATGTGTGAGGTGAAGCCCATGTTAACTGAAGGGGAACGAAGACAAAGACGATAGCCATGGGTGTATTTGCTTTTGCCACATGCTCTCCGCCCCCTCAATATAGGACATGACGGACTATGCGAAAGCCGAGTAAGGAGAGCTATATGATTTTTTGCAAGGTGAAGATTGAGAAGAAAAGGTTTGACATAGAATAAGGGATTTATCTGTTCGAAGTTGTATGTTCGATTATTCTGGATGTGTACCTATCGAATATATGACATCAGTTTGATCAATGCCTCACTACATTCTTTCGTTGTCTCTTAGCAGTGCATTTACGCGTCTTTTTGTGATTCCGTAGCGTAGCACGGGCATCTTACTAGTATCTAAAAACATGGCAAACTTGCCATGTTCAAAAAACACGGCAAAATTATATATGTTCAAAACATGGCAACCTTGTCATTGCACTTTTTTATCCGAAAACATGGCAAACTTGCCATGGCAACTTTGACATGTTCAAAAACACGACAAAGTTATATATGTTCGAAAATATGGCAAAGTTGTCACGACAAACTTAAGATGTTTTCGGCAAATGTATTAATGGGGCATGGCAAAAATACCTTTATTCACAGCCAAAAGTGGGATTTCTTTTACGTTTTTCTTGCCATGGCAACTATACTTTTAATGACATGTCAAATTTTACTCTATTTATTTGAAATGGCAAATTTATTGTATAGAGCATGGCAATTTTAATCTAAATATGATGGCAAATTTACATTTCCAGAACACGATTTTTTTAATATGTAGCATGGCAAATGTACTTGTGTAGCCATGTCAATTTTTAATTTATTTCCATGGCAAAATCACACCATTTTTGCCATGGCAAAATTTACTACATTTTTTTACCATGTCACACTTTTAATGACATGTCAAAAAATACTTTATTTTTGTCATGGCAAATTTATTGTAAAGAGCATGGCAATTTTAGTTTAAATATGATGGCAAATTTACATTTTCCAGAATATGGCAAATTTTTACTATGCAACATGGTAAATATACTTGTGTTCCCATGGCAATTTTTAATTTACTTTACCATGGCAAAAATGACTCCATTTTGGCCATGGCAAAAATACTTTTATTCACATGGCAAATTTTAGTTTAATTTACCCTCTGAAATTTTTATTCATGCCAAATTTCTGTAATATAACTTTTTCATAATTATATGGTAGTTTTGTTCCTAGATATTTTTTCAGTAAGTCTTTTTCTTGGTCCAGTGCATTTTTTAGGTTCTTTTTGTGTTTTCTCTATTTTTATTATTGGGACAGAAGCAGTTTTGAGGCCTACAATATTGTAATTCTTTTGTTTTCTTCTTCTTGAAGGTAGTTATGTTTCTGGACTAGTCCTATTGGGCTGGTCCGTTGGTGGGTAGGAAGCAGGTCTTTCGGATCGAACAGAAAGGTTTGTCACGGAGGGGCTGTTTTACCGAACAAAAGGTTCGGTCTGGGATACCCCACGCCGAACGATTGTTAGGGCATCTCCAGCCGTGCCCCCAACAGGGTCCCCCAAGCCACTTTTTCAGCGACGGCGCCGAAAAAACGCCCCAGTCGCGTCTTCAGGACGCCGAAAATCGCCGGTTCGAACCTTTTTTTTGTCCGGCGGTCACAGGTCGAACCCGGCGCGCTGGGGAGCAGTTGGGGGCTCTGGCGCTAGGGAAAAGCACGCCTGGCCCACACCGACAGCGGAAAAGTTAAGGTTTTCTTCCCCCGACTCGCCTCGCATCCCCCGCGCCCTCGGCCACCACTAGCTATATCCCGGCGACGGCCGCCGCCCTACTCCGCTAGATAGCCATTCACCGCCGGAAAATAGCAGCGCTTCGCCGCGGCAGCCCCTCCCACAGCAGATGGGCGTTTCCGGTCGCCGTTTCCGGCCACGGAGGCGCGGTTTAACGGCGGGTACACGCCCACCGAGCGCAAGGTGTTCGACGTTTTGCCTGCCTCGGCGATGGACTCGGATGAGGAGGAAGAGCTCGCCGCGCTGCTGGAGGAGGAAGCCGCGGCAGACGTCCAGGAAAAAGAGCATCTCATGGTGCTCGCCGCCCTCGGCCAGCCGCTGGCGAGCAATGAAAAGCCGCGGCGAGGTGGCTCGGCGCCGGGGCGGATGAAAGCAAAGAACCGGTATCGTCTCCAAGGCTACTGCATGCTCTACTCCGACTACTTCGCCGATGCTCCACTTCATGGCGAGAGAACATTTTGGCGCCGTTATCGGATGAGCCAAAAGCTCTTCCTCGGGATTGTGAATTCCATCCGGGAGTTCGACAACTACTTTAAGTGCAAGATGGATTGCACTGGCGCTCTTGGATTCACCTCCATCCAGAAGTGCACGACAGCGATGAGGATGCTTGCATATGGAGCTCCCAGTGATTCACTCGACGACTATGGGCGCATGGCCGAGTCCACCAGCATAGAGTGTTTCTACAAGTTCTGTCGGGCAGTGGTGGCAGTGTTTGGGCCACAATACTTGAGAACACCCAATGTGGAAGACACTGCTCGGATCCTAGCCCAGAATGCAGCAAGAGGATTTCCTGGGATGCTTGGAAGCATTGACTGTATGTATTGGAAATGGAAGAATTGCCCATTTGGTTGGCAGGGGATGTACAAAGGCGCCAAAGGCGGTTGCAGTGTGGTGCTTGAGGCGGTAGCCACACAGGACCTTTGGATTTGGCACTCCTTCCTTGGTATGCCAGGAACTCACAATGACATCAACGTGCTGCAGGGCTCTCCTGTTTTTGCCAAGCTCGTTGAGGGCCATTCTCCTCCGGTGAACTTCAAGATCAATGGGCACCAATACAACAAGGGGTACTACCTAGCAGATGGCATCTATCCGAGATGGTCGACATTTTGAAGACGATCTCAAACCCTGCGGCAGGAGGCAAGAACGCCTGGTTTGCGAAAGTTCAGGAGGCTTGCAGGAAGGATGTCGAGCGGGCATTTGGTGTGCTCCAATCTCGATTCGCTGTTGTTCGGTACCCCGCTCAGACCTGATCCAAAGATCAAATGTGGGAGATTATGACTTGCTGTGTCATCTTGCACAACATGATCATCGAGAGCGAGCAAGAAGACCCAGTGTTTGACACTGAACCATACTACAGGCAGGGTCCTCTAGCCGAAGTTGATCACCAGCTACCGGCAACTTGGATTGCCTATCTCAGTATGCGTCAGGAGATCCGAGACCCACAGGTGCATCATCAACTGCAGAAAGATCTGATTGAGCACCTATGGAGGCTCAAGGGGGACGCCGTGTGATGAAATACGAGTTTTTATTTGTTGAACTATATAATTTGTATTGAACTATTTGTTGTTGTACTATTTTGTTGAAGTATTTGATTTTTCTGTGATGAAATGTGTGATAAGAAATAATCATGTTGATAATTGAACGTCGAGACACGGCGAAACCACGCCGAATATGGGCCTATTCTCGTCCATATGGGCCCTTTATTCGCCGAAATTGGGCTGCAAAGTGGGCCAATTTCGGCGCCTGGGGGCGACGACTGGGCGCAAAACTGCCCCAGCGCCGATTGTATCGCTGGATCGCCCCCAGGGAGCGATTTTTATGCGTCCGGGGGGGGCCAACGGCTGGAGATGCCCTTAGTTATCGGGGTCAAAAAGAAAACCCCCCATCCGGACCCAGTTTGCCGCCAGCCACCGCGCCCCACCTCTCCCCTGTTTCCCCTCCATGCCTAAGCGTCCGACGACCTCCGCCTCCACACTGCCGCCCCGCCATCTGTTTCCAGACGCGCCCGCGGACGGGCGGACCGGCGCCCGCGGACGGGCGGACCGGCGCCCGCGGACGGAAGGACTGCCCTCTGTACCGCCGCCGGACCTCCGGCTCCACGCGCCGGCACCACCGCCTCGACCTGTGCCTCCCCGACCAGCTGAACGAGGTCGTCTGCCGGCAGAGTGGTGGACCGCCGGACCGCCGTGTATGTACGTGCCGCCGGACCTCCGCCTCCGCCTGTGCCTCCCCGACCAGCTGAACGACGTTCGCTTTGGTTTTTCGTGGTATGGATCCCTCCCCTCTCCGCGTGTGCCTTCCGCTGTGTGCGTCCGTGCTCTCTACATTATGTGTTTGATGAATAACAAATTTCTGAAATTTTGCGATGAACGATATTCAGATTCGTTCGACAATTTTTTGTTTCATTGTTCCCATGTTCAATACCAGTGTCATCTACTGTCAGTTATAAGCTTACTTCATAGAGTGCCATAGTTAAAACTGATATGCAAACATATGTATTGGAGCACGGACTGCAGGAGGTCTTACTCTTACCAAAGTTTGTACTGCATGTGTATTTCAGTATTTCTTTACATTGTCGCTTACCAAAGCACCAGTTAGTGCCACATTGTCGCTTACCAAAGCACCAGTTAGTGCCACATTGTCGCTGACATCCACTGCTATCTCTCAATGCTTTATCTGCAGCCTAATCTTCAAGACATACAGAAGGCGCACATATTTGACTCAAGAATAAGGCGTTTGTCTGATTCAGGTATGTCTTGATTACCGGGTTCAGATATCTAAAAAAAACAAATGTGGCCACCGCTTATGGCATGAAAAACAAGGAAAAACAGAAGTTTAGACTATAGTTTTATTACCAATACATCTAAGCAAAGATTCTAATGGTAAATATAGATATATATCAAACCTTGCTTCATTTACTGTGAACATCTTTGTTGATCGACCACTGAACTGTGCATGCAACAATCTGAAAAAGAGTTTTTTACCACTGAGATCGGTTTTAGTTTCTTCTCCTGTTCATGTGCAGAAAAAGGTTGTTCTTTGTATGTTGCAGTAAACTATGGTCTTATTCATCATTGGTTTAGCTGCAGAAAAACATTTTTTTTTCATTCTCAATTGTAGCATCTTCTGGCATATATGGCACTAGCAAGCGTGCACGTGCAAATGCACGTCTCGACTAATATACAAATATATGTGAGAATTAACATGCATACAAAGATATTTTGGTTGCACTAAAAAATATTACAAATCAAGAAGACATTTTCAGGTAGCATCATATGCATAGAGCCAAAAATAAAAATTATCTTAGTATTTTCTAATACGGCAAATCAATTCACATGCAACAGCCGGAATATTGTAGGGTAGACCGGATTTTTCATTTGTGGAATTTTTATTTAAAGGGAACATGATGGGATTTGTGAACGGCAGAGCACTTATCAATGAGGCGCGTTGTTAGGGGATTAACCCCTCACCTGCTGGTCTTGGGCGCATAGTTTCTAAAAAAAAAAAAGATCGGCACACAGTATGACTAAGTTTTCAAGCTCCGCGCGGCAACCAGGGCTTCACCGAAGAAGTACTCTTCAGCACCCAGGGCTTGATTGAAGAAGGACCCTTCTGTGGCAACAACAACAACAAAGTCTTTAGTCCAAACAAGTTGGGGTAGGCTAGAGGTGATCCCGCGACCAACTCATGATCCCGTACATGGCTAGTTCTTTGATGATACTCCAATCCTTCAGATCTCTCTTTACAGACTCCTTCCATGTCAAAAACGATCTACCCATCCTCTTTTTACATTATTCGCACGCTTCAGCCCTCGCTATGTACCGAAGCTTCTGGAGGCCTGCGCTGAATATGTCCAAACCATCTCAGATGATGTTAGACAAGCTTCTCTTTAATTGGTGTTACCCCAAATCTATCTCGTATATCATTATTCCAGACTCGATTCTTCCTCGTGTGGCCACACATCCATCTCAACATGCGCATCTCTCCCACCCCTAACTGTTGAACATGTCGTCTTTTAGTCGGTCAACACTCAGCGCCATACAACATTGCGGGTTGATCCGCGGTCCTTTAGAACTTGTGTTTTAGTTTTTGTGGCACTCTCTCGTCACAAAGAATGCCAGACGTTTGGCGCTACTTCATTCATCTGGCTTTAATTTGATGGTTCACATCTTCATTAATACCCTCATCCTTCTGCAGCATCGACCCCAAATATTGAAATGAGTCCTTCTAAGGCACTACCTTCCCATCAAGGCTAACCTCCTCCTGCTCGTGCCTAGTAGTACTGAAGCCGCACCTCATGTACTCAGTTTTAGTTCTACTAAGCCTAAAATCTTTCGATTCCAAGGTTTGTCTCCATAACTCTAACTTTCTATTGATCCTCGTACGACTATCGTCAACTGGCACCACATCATCCGCAAAGAGCATACACCATGGGATATATCCTTGTATATCCCTTGTGACCTCATCTATCACCAAAGCAAAAAAGATAAGGGCTCAAAGCTGACCCCTGATGCAGTCCTATCTTAATTGGGAAGTCAAGTGTCTCCATCACTTGTTCGAACACTTGTCTCAACATTATCGTACATGTCCTTGATGAGGGTAATGTACTTTGCTGGGACTTTGTGTTTCTCCAAGGCCCACCACATGACATTCCACGGTATCTTACCATTGGCCTTCTCCAAGTCAATGAACACCATATGCAGGTCCTTCTTTTGCTCCTTGTATCTCTCCATACGTTTTCATACCACACTTGTCATTCTTGTTAAGCGGTTCTCAGTGACTGTCTCCCATAGCTTTATTGTATGACTCATTAGCTTAATTCCACAGTAATTAGTACAACTCTGAGCGCTCCCCTTGTTCTTGAAGATTGGTACTAATATACTCCGTCTCCATTCTTGTGGCATTTTGTTTGTCAGAAAAATGAGGTTGAAAAGATTGGTTAGCCATACTACCGCTATGTCCCCGAGGCCTTTCCACACCTCAATGGGATACAATCAGGGCCCATCGCTTTGCCTCCTTTCATCCTTTTTAAAGCTTCCTTGACCTCAAACTCCTAGATTTGCCGCACAAAACACGTGTTGGTATCATCAAATGAGTCGTCCAGTTTAATGGTAGAACTCTCATTCTCCCCATTGAACAGCTTGTCGAAGTTCTCCCGTCATTTATGCTCAATCTCCTCGTTCTTCACCAGGAGTTTGTCTGCTTCGTCCTTGATGCATTTGACTTGGTCAACATCCCCCGTTTTCCGATCTCGGATCTTGGCCATCTTATAGATGTCCCTTTCGCCTTCCTTCGTGCCTAACCGCTGGTAGAGCTCTTCATACGCCCGACCCCTCACTTCACTGACAGATCGCTTTGGGGCCTTCTTCATCATCTTGTACTTCTCTATGTTGTCTGCACTCCTATCCAGGTATAGGCATCTGAAACAATTTTTCTTCTCCTTAATAGCCTTCTGGACATCATCATTCCACCACCAGGTATCCTTAGCTTCGCTTCTACTTCCCGTGGACACTCCAAACTCCTCCGAGGCCACCTTATAAATGCAAGTCACCATCTTCGTCCACATATTGTCTGCATCCCCTCCTTCCTCCCGAGGGCCCTCCTTAATGACCCTCTCCTTGAACATCTAAGCTACCTCCCCCTTGAGCTTTCACCACTTCATTCTAGCGACTTTGACACGCTTATCCCGCTGGACACAAATCTGAAAGCGAAAGTTGACAACTACCAGCTTATGTTGAGGGACAACACTCTCTCGAGGTATCACCTTACAATATAGGCACACACGCATATCTTATCTTCTCGAGAGGATGAAATCAATCTGGCTAGAGTGTTAACCACTACTAAAAGTCACTAGATGTGATTCTCTCTTTTTAAAGAGGGTGTTACCTATGATCATGTCGTAGGCTAGAGCAAAGCTTGAGAAATCTTCTTCTTGATTTCTGATGCCATAGCCAAAGTCCCCATGCACCCCTTCAAAACTTGTGTTAGATGTACCCACGTGGTTATCTTGGTCTCCTTCTATGAAGAGCTTCTCGCCAATCGGTACACTCCTAACCAAGTCCTCCAGACCTTCCTAGAACTCCCTCTTAGTGTTCTTATTGTGGCCTACTTTCGGGGCAAACACACTGATAACATTGAGAACTAAGTCCCAACTACTAGCTCGACCAGGATAATCCTGTCCCCATGTCTCTTGACATCTACCACTCCATACTTGAGGCTCTTGTTGATCAAGATGCTTACGCCATTTCTGTTTGCAGCCATCCCCGTGTACCACAACTTGAAGCCGGTATCCTCCACCTCCTTCGCCTTCTGTTCCCTTCATTTGGTTTCTTGGACGCAAAGGATATCACACCTCTCCTCACAGATGCATCAACTAGCTATCTAAGCTTCCCCGTCAGAGACCCTACGTTCCAGCTACCTAAGCGGATCCTCGTAGGCTCGGCTAGCTTCCTTACCCTTCGCACTCGTCGAGTCAAATGCGAAGACCCTTGCTCATTTTCCACTATATCCGGGCGCCGATGTAGCGCGCCACTAAGGATGCGACGACCTGGTCCTCGCTCACTTCCCACTGTATCAGATGAAGATACGGCGCGCCACCGGGGGGGTGGTGACGGCCCAGCCCTTGCCTATTTAGCACCACACCTAGGTTCCGATGTGGCGCGCTGCTGAGAGGGTTACGCCCCAACAAAAATATTTTGGGTTTGATCTCCATAAGAGCGGCTAAGTTTTTACGTTGGATCGCCAAGCCTATCACAACCCTCCTCCTTTACCCGGGCTTGGGACCAGCTATGTTGTTGTGGCAGCCTTGCCTGAAGTTTTATAATTTTTGGTCGTCCATCTTCTGTTTATTTGTTTGCGGTTCTTTAGTCTGTTCGATGAGCTCGTGTAGCTTGTCGTTGACCTCTTTGTACTGCGCCCACTAAAGCAACACCAATCTCTTAATGTTGTCCCCAATAGAGGTGTCATAAAGCACGTCCTTCCTAACATGTGAGACAAACATAAATAGATTTAGTGGGACATAAGAGAACAATGCACTTGCAAAATAAAATGTATGTAGCTGAAGAGTTACTGTCTAAATCACGGCACATCGGGCCATCAGAGGGTGTCGGGCAGTGTTCGAATATGAGTGGATGTGTCCGTCCCAAGAAGGGACCCTGACATATACATTCATAGATACTTAATATAGCGACAAGAAAAATCATATGCATAATAAAATCAAAGTAATAAACTTACTCGATGTATGATTAACCTCCATGTCGGAAGCCTCAAGAATAGCATTGTTGTACTCTGCTTGTTGGAGATCTTCCTTGTATAAATTAAGTGTCTTTCCAAAAATTCTGGGAAATATTATATTGTAATTGTTAGCAACTATTGATATTTCTCTCATGCCATCTACGGCATAGCAATCTATCTGAAAAGGCCCGACATACATGACCATGCCCAAGATATCTACAAAAAGGAAGTTGTTTTGATTGATCGTTACCTCAAGATAATGTTTAGAGCAAGATTGCTAATTATTAGAAATAATACCGGTGAGCGAGCCATTGTCTAGATCAAATACATCCATCTGCATTAATAATGTGAACAAAATATTTTTAAGCAAGTTGATTGGAATCATGCTCTACACACCTACAACTAAATGATTGTATGTTCATTGTACGTTCAGTGACCAAATGCTGAAAAGACCCATAACACGATCTCGTGCAATATTACCTTTGAACCGTAGGCGTTGTGAGCAGATCGTAGTGGGGAAGGTGTATTCATGCTTGATGGTAGTGATAAACTCACACTACATTTTTTTTGTTTTATAGATGTAGGTGACAGGCTATGATCAATCCTTTGATCGACGAACTCGCACTATAAGTTTGGGAGCGTGGACTGGCGTTACAGTTTTGGACCATGAACAACATCAACATCCAAGAAAGTAGCTCTTTCTTTGAGATGAGGGGCGTCCGTGGAATTAGCTAGAGCGGCGGCTGATCAGTGCCTTCTCGCCCCTTATCTGAAAGAAAGAGCTATTTTCTTGGATGTTGACATTGTGCATGGTCCAAAACTGTAGCGTGAGTCCACACTTCCAAACTTATAGCGCGAGTCCGGTCGCTCCGAGGATTGATCATAGCCTGTCACCTACGTATATAAAACAGCAAAAATTGTAGGGCGAGTGCATCGCTACCATCAAGCACGAAGACACCTTCTCCACTATGATTTTTTTTGATAAACAGGGGATCACCCCCGGCTCCATTTATCTCCACTATGATCTACTCACAGCGCCTACGGTTCAGGGATAATGTCACACGAGACCCTGTTCTGGATCTTTCATCATTTGGTCACTGAACGTGCACTCATTTAGTTGTAGGTGTGTAGAGCATGATTCCGATCAACTTGCTAAAAAATCTTTTGTCCACATTATTAATGTAGATGGATGTTTTTGATTAGACAGTGCCTCGCTCATCAGTATTATTTCTAATTTAATTTGCATTCTTGCTCTAAGCATTATCTTGAACTAACGATCAATCAAACTGACTACCCTTTTTTTAGATGTCTCGGGCGTGGTCATGTATGTCGAGCCTCTTCAGATAGTTTGCTATGTCGTAGATGGCATGAGAGAAATAGCAATAGCTGCTAGCAATTACAATATAATTTGTACCAGAATTTTTGGAAAGACACTTAATTTATACGAGGAACATCTCCAACAAGCAGAGTACACCAATGTTGTTTTTGAGGCCTCCGACATGGAGGTTGATCATACATGGAGTAAGTTTATTACTTTGATTTTATTATACATCTAATATTTCTTGCCGCTATTTCAAGTATCTATGAATGTATATATCAGGGTCCCTTCTTGGGACGGACGCATGCACACTCACATTCGAACATTGCCCGACACCCTCTGATGGCCCGACGTGATGTGATTTAAACGGTGGCTCTTCAACTACATACATTTCATTTCGCAAGTGGATTGTTCTATTATGTCCTGCTAAATCTATTTATGTGTTGTCTCACATGTTAGGAAAGACGTGCATCGTGACACCTCTATTGGGGACAACGTTAAGAGGTTGGTCCTGCTTTTGTGGGAGTAGTACAAAGAGGTCAGCGACAAGCTACGCGAGCGTGTCGAACTGGCTGAAGAACCGAAAGCATATAAATAAAAGACGGACGAGCCAAAAATTATAAAACTTTAGGCTAGGCTGCCATAGAAGAGTCCTTCGATCAGGCCCTGGGGGTGCTTCTTCGGTGAAGCCCTGGTTGCCGCGCGGAGATTGAAAACTTAGTCCTAATGTGTGCCTATTTTTCTTTGAGAAACTATGCGCCCAAGACCAGCAGGTGAGGGGTTAAACCCCTAACAATGCGCCTCACTAAGAAGTGCTCCGCCATTCACAAATTCCATCATGTCCCCTCAAAATAAAAATTCCACAAATAAAAAATTTGGTCTATCCTACAACATTCCGGCTGTTGCATGTGAATTGATTAACCATATTAGAAAATAATAAGATAATATTGTATTTTTGGCTCTATGCATATTATGGTACCTGAAAATGTCTTCTTGATTTTTAATATTTTTAGTGCAACCAGAATATCTTTCTATGCATGTTAATTCTCACATCTATTTGTATATTAGTCGAGACGTGCATTTGCATACATGCTTACTAGTTTGAAGAAAGGCATGAAGTTTTCGAGCTTGCATGAGTTGAAGGTGTGGTCCGACCATTTCGAGACTCCTCGTCATATCCGTGATCATATCCGGAACTCCGAACAACCTTCGGTATATCAAAACACATAAACTCATAATATCGATCGTCATCAAATGTTAAGCGTGCGGACTTTACGGGTTAAGAACTATGTAGACATGACCGAGACTCATCTCTGGTCAATAACCAATAGCGAAACATGGATGCTCATATTAGCTCACACATATTCTACGAAGATCTTTATCGGTCAAACCGCATAACAGCAAACGTTGTTCCCTTTGTCATCGGTATGTTACTTGCCCGAGATTCGACCGTCGGTATCATCATACCTAGTTCAATCTCGTTACCGGCAAGTCTCTTTACTCGTCCGTAATGCAACATCCCGCAACTAATTCATTAGTCACATTGCTTGCAAGGCTTATAGTGATGTGCATTACCGAGAGGGTCCAAAGATACCTCTCCGATACACAGAGTGACAAATCCTAATCTCGATCTATGCCAACTCAATAAACATCATTGAAGACACATGTAGAGCATCTTTATAGTCATCCAGTTATGTTGTGATGTTTGATAGCACATTAAGTGTTCCTTCGGTATTCTGGAGTTGCATAATATCATAGTGATAGGAACATGTATAAGTCATGAAGAAAGCAATAGCAATAAACTAAATGATCATAGTGCTAAGCTAACGGATGTGTCAAGTCAATCACATCATTCTCTAATAATGTGATCCCATTCATCAAATGCATACTAGAGACACTCTGTTTGTCTATGTATTCACACATGTACTAAGTTTTCGGTTAATACAATTCTAGCATGAATAATAAACATTTATCATGATATAAGGAAATATAAATAACAACTTTATTATTGCCTCTAGGGCATATTTCCTTCATTCTCCCACTTACACTAGTGTCAATAATCTAGTTCACATTGCCATGTGATTTAACACCAATAGTTCACATCTTTATGTGATTAGTTCACATCTCTATGTGACTAATACCCAAAGGGTTTACTAGAGTCAATAATCTAGTTCACATCGCTATGTGATTAACACCCAAAGAGTGATCATGTTTTGCTTGTAAGAGAAGTTTAGTCAACGGGTCTGCCACATTCAGAGCCGTATGTATTTTTGCAAATTTTTTATGTCTACAATGCTCTGCACGGAGCTACTTTAACTAATCGCTTCCACTTTCAATATGTATCTATATCGAGACTTAGAGTCAAAGCTTGCATCGACGTAATTCCTTACGACGAACTCTTTTTCACCTCCATAACTGAGAAACATTTCCTTATTCCACTAAGGATAATTTTGACCGTTGTTCAATGATCCACTCCTGGATCACTATTGTACCCTCTTGCCAAACTCATGATGAGGTACATAATAGGTCTGATACACAGCATAGCATACTTTATAGAACCTATGACTGAGCCATAGGAAATGACTTTTCATTCTCTTTCTATTTTCTATCGTGGTCGGGTTTTGAGTCTTTACTCGACTTCACACCTTGCAACACAGGCAAAAACTCCTTCTTTGACTGTTCCATTTTGAACTATTTTAAAAACTTGTCAAGGTATGTACTCATTGAAAAAATTTATAAAGTGTCTTGTTCTATCTCTATAGATTTTGATGCTCAATATGTAAGCAGCTTCACCAAGGTCTTTCTTTGAAAAACTCCTTTCAAACACTTCTTTATACTTTCCAGAAAATTCTATATTATTTTCGATCAACAATATGTCATTCACATATACTTATCAAAAATGTTGTAGTGCTCCCACTCACTTTCTTATAAATACAGACTTCACCGCAAGTCTGTATAAAATTATATGCTTTGATCAACTCATAAAAACGTATATTCCAACTCCAAGATGTTTGCATCAGTCCATAGATAGATCGTTGGAGCTTGCACACTTTGTTAACACATTTAGGATCGACAAAACCTTCTGGTTGCATTATATACAACCCCTTTTTAAATAAATTCATTAAGTAATGTAGTTTTGATATCCATTTGCCAGATTTCATAAAATACGGCAACTGCTAACATGATTCGGACAGACTTTTAAGCATCAATACGAGTGAGAAAATCTCATCGTAGTCAACACCTTCACTTGTCGAAAATCTTTTGTGACAATTCGAGCTTTGTAGATAGTAACACTACTATCAGCGTCCGTCTTCCTCTTGAAGATCCATTTATTCTGAATGACTCACCGATCATCGGGCAAGTCAATCAAAGTCCATACTTTGTTCTCATACATGGATCCCATCTCAGATTTCACGGCCTTAAGAAATTTCACGGAATCTGGGCTCATCATCGCTTCATCATAGTTCGTAGGTTCGTCATGGTCTAGTAACATGACTTCCAGAACAGGATTACCGTACCACTCTGATGCCGAATGTACTCTGGTTGATCTGCAAGGTTCGGTAGTAACTTGATCTGAAGTTTCATGATCATCATCATTAACTTCCTCACTAATTGGTGTAGGCATCACTAGAATTGATTTCTGTGATGAACTAATTTCCAATTCGGGAGAAGGTACAATTACCTCATCAAGTTCTACTTTCCTCCCACTCACTTCTTTCGAGAGAAACTCCTTCTCTAGAAAGGATCCATTCTTAGCAACAAAGATCTTGTCTTGGATCTGTGATAGAAGGTGTACCCAATAGTTTCTTTTGGGTATCCTATGAAGACGCACTTCTTCGATTTGGGTTTGAACTTATCAGGCTGAAACTTTTTCACATAAGCATCGCAACCCCAAACTTTAAGAAACGACAGTTTAGGTTTTCTTGCTAAACCACAGTTCATACGGTGTCGTCTCAACGGATATTTAGACGATGCCCTATTTAACATGAATGCAGTTGTCTCTAATGCATAACCCCAAAACGATAGCGGTAAATCGGTAAGAGACATCATGGATCGCACCATATCTAATAAAGTACGATTACAATGTTTGGACACACCATTACGCTATGGTGTTCCAGGTGGCGTGAGTTGCGAAACTATTCCACATTGTTTCAAATGAAGACCAAACTCATAACTCAAATATTCACCTCCACGATCAGATCGTAGAAATTTTATTTTCTTGTTACGATGATTTTCCACTTCACTCTGAAATTCTTTGAACTTTTCAAATGTTTCAGACTTATGTTTCATCAAGTAGATATACCCATATCTACTCAAATCATCTATGAAGGTCAGAAAATAACGATACCCACTGCGAGCCTCAACACTCATCGGATCGCATACATCAGTATGTATTATTTCCAATAAGTCAGTTGCTTGCTCCATTGTTTCGGAGAATGGAGTCATCTTGCCCATGAGGCATGGTTCACAAGCATCAAATGATTCATAATCAAGTGATTCCAAAAGCCCATCAGCATGGAATTTCTGCATGCGCTTTACACCAATATGACCTAAACGGCAGTGCCACATATAAGTTGCACTATCATTATTAACTTTGCATCTTTTGGCTTCAATATTATGAATATATGTATCACTACGATCGAGATTCAATAAACCATTTATATTGAGTGTATGACCATAGAAGGTTTTATTCATGTAAATAGAACAACAATTATTTTTTGACTTGAATAAATAACCATATTGCAATAAACATGATCCAATCATATTTATGCTCAACGCAGACACCAAATAACATTTATTTTAGGTTCAACACTAATCCCGAAGGTAAAGGGAGTGTGCGATGGTGATCTTATCAACCTTGGAATCACTTCCAACTCACATCATCACCTCGCCCTTAACTAGTCTCTGTTTATTTTGCAACTCCCGTTTCAAGTTACTACTCTTAGCAATTGAACCAGTATCAAATACTGAGGGGTTGCTATAAACACTAGTAAAGTACACATCAATAACATGTATATCAAATATACATTTATTCACTTTGACATCCTTCTTATCCGCCAAGTATCTAGGGCAGTTCCACTTCAAGTGACCATTTCCTTTGTAATAGAAGCACTCAGTTTCAGGCTTGGGTCTAGCTTTGGGCTTCTTCATGGGAGTGGTAATTTGCTTGCAATTCTTCTTGAAGTTCCCTTTCTTTCCCTTGCCCTTTTACTTGAAACTAGTGGTCTTGTCAACCATCAACACTTGATGCTTTCTTGATTTCTACCTTCACTGATTTCAGCATCGCGAAGAGCTCGGGAATCATTTTCGTCATCCCTTACATATTATAGTTCATCACGAAGTTCCAGTAACTTGGCGATAGTGACTAGAGAACTCTGTCAATCATTATCTTATCTGGAAGAAGTCCCACTTGATTCAAGCGATTGCAGTACTCAGACATTCTGAGCACATGCTCACTGGTTGAGCTATTCTCCTCCATCTTGTAGGCAAATACTTGTCAGAGGTCTCGTACCTCTCGACTCGGGCATGAGTCTGAAATACCAATTTCAGCTCTTGGAACATCTTATATGCTCCGTGGCGTTCAAAACAGTTTTTGAAGTCCTGGTTCTAAGCCGTAAAACATGGCGCACTAAACTATCAAGTAGTCATCATACCGAGCTTGCCAAACGTTCATAATGTCTGCATCTGCTCCTACAATAGGTCCGTCACCTAGCGGTGCATCAAGGACATAATTCTTCTGTGCAGCATTGAGGATAATCCTCAGATCACGGAGCTAGTACGCATCATTTCTACTAACATCTTTCAACATAGTTTTCTCTAGAAACATATCATAAATAAAACGGGGAAGCTATACGTGAGCAATTGATCTACAACATAGATATGCAAATACTATCAGGATTAAGTTCATGATAAATTTAAGTTCAATTAATCATATTACTTAAGAACTCCCACTTAGATAGACACCCCTCTAATCATCTAAGTGATCACGTGATCCATATCAACTAAATTATGTCTGATCATCACGTGAGATGGAGTAGCTTTCAATGGTGGACATCATTATGTTGATCATATCTACTATATGATTCACGCTCGACCTTTCGGTCTCAGTGTTCCGAGTCCATATCTGCATATGCTAGGCTCGTCAAGTTTAAGCCGGGTATTCTGCATGTGCAAAACTGGCTTGCACCCGTTGTATGTGAACGTAGAGTTTATCACATCCGATCATCACGTGATGTCTCGGCACAACGAACTGTTGCAACGGTGCATACTCAGGGAGAACACTTATACCTTGAAATTTTAGTAAGGGATCATCTCATAATGCTACCATCGTACTAAGCAAAATAGGATGCATAAAAGATAAACATCACATGCAATCAAAATATGTGACATGATATGGCCAGCATCATCATGTGCCTTTGATCTCCATCTCCAAAGTACCATCATGATCTCCATCGTCACCGGCATGACACCATGATCTTCATCATCTTGATCTTTATCAACGTGTCATCACATGGCCGTCTCGCCAACTATTGCTATCGCATAGCGATAAAGTAAAGCAATTATATGGCGCTTGCATCTTATGCAATAAAGAGACAACCATAAGGCTCCTGCCAGTTGCCGATAACTTTAACAAAACATGATCATCTTATACAACAATTTATATCTCATCACGTCTTGACCATATCACATCACAACATGCCCTACAAAAACAAGTTAGACGTCCTTTACTTTGTTGTTGCAAGTTTTACTAGGCTCCTACGGGTTTAGCAAGAACCGTTCTTACCTACGGCATAAAAACCACAACGTGGTAGTGATTGTTTTTTGATCTTCAGAAAGAACCCTGTTCATTGAATCCAATTCAACTAAAGTTGGAGAAACAGACACCCGCCAGCCACCTGTGTGCAAAGCACGTCGGTAGAACCAGTCTCATGAACGCGGTCATGTAATGTCGGTCCGGGCTGCTTCATCCAACAATACCGCCGAATCAAGAAACAACTAGTGACGGCAAGCAATATGTATATACTCACGCCCACAACTCCTTTGTGTTCTACTCATGCATATAACATCTACGCATAGACCTGGCTCGGATGCCACCGTTGGGGAACGCAGTATTTCAAAAAAATTACCTACGATCACGCAAGATCTATCTAGGAGATGCATAGCAACGAGAGGGGACAGTGTGTCCACGTACCCTCGTAGAACGAAAGCGGAAGCATTATGAAACGCGGTTGATGTAGTCGAACGTCTTCGCGGTCCAACTGATCAAGTACCGAACGCACGGCACCTCCGCAATCTGCACACGTTCAGCTCAGTGATGTCCCTCATACTCTTGACCCAGTTGAGGCCGAGTGAGAGTTTTGTCAGCACGACGGCGTGATGACGGTGATGATGAAGTTACTGACGCAGGGCTTCGCCTAAGCACTACAACGATATGATCGAGGTGGAATTCTGTGGAGGGGGGCACCGCACACGGCTAAACTATCAACTTTTATGTGTTCTAGGGTGCCCCCCTCCCCACGTATATAAAGGAGGGAGGGGGAGGCCGGCCGGCCCTCATAGGCGCACCAAGGGGGGAGGAATCCTCCTCCTAGTAGGAGTAGGACTCCCCCCTTTCCTAGTCCTACTAGGAGAAGAAGGAAGGAGGGGCGCCGCCCCTCCCCCTAGTCCAATTCGAACCATTTTTTATCAACGAGCTAGTTAAGTAGAGGTATACTAGTGACACTCTGTTTGTCTATGTATTCACACATGTACTAAGTTTCCGGTTAATACAATTCTAGCATGAATAATAAACATTTATCATGATATAATGAAATATAAATAACAACTTTATTATTGCCTGTAGGGCATATTTCCTTCACTAGGAGCCCAAGTGGGACTCCTCCCACTTGGGGCGCCCCTAGGCCGACCTCCTCCCCTCTGTGTCCTTTATATACGGGGGTGGGGCGCCTTTAACACACATCAATTGTTCCTAGCCGTGTGCGACGCCCCCCTCGACAGTTTGCTCCTCTGGTCATATTATCGTAGTGCTTAGGCGAAGTCCTGCACGGATCACTTCACCATCACCACGCCGTCGTGCTGACGAAACTCTCCCTCGACACTTTGCTGGATCAAGAGCTCGAGGGACATCATCGGGCTGAACGTGTGCAGAACTCGGAGGTGCCGTACGTTCGGTGCTTGATTGGTTGAATCGAGAAGACGTTTCACTACATCAACCGCGTTAAGCTAACGCTTCCGCTTTCGGTCTACGAGGGTACGTGGACACACTCTCCCCATCTCGTTGCTATGCATCTTCTAGATAGATCTTGTGTGATCATAGGCATTTTTTTTAATTGCATGCTACGTTCCCCAACAATATTGATTGCAAGCAGAGAGCAGGCGGGAATACAAAAGTGGTGTTCCGGGAGTGTGCATCTCGGGACAGACTAGCGGCATATATAAGGAGCTCATTGGTGCTCACGCTCACATGAGCACTTTTCGTGACTTCTCTACTGAAGGAAATATGCCCTAGAGGCAATAATAAAGTTGTTATTTTATATCTCCTTATATCATGATAAATGTTTATTATTCATGCTAGAATTGTATTAATCGGAAACTTGATACATGAGTGAATACATAGACAAAACAAAGTGTCCCTAGTATGCTTCTACTAGACTAGCTCGTTAATCAAAGATGGTTAAGTTTCCTGACCATAGGCATGTGTTGTCATTTGATGAACGTGATCACATCATTAGAAGAATGATGCGATGGAGAAGACCCATCCCTTAGCTTAGCATAATGTTCGTTAAGTTTTATTGTATTGCTTTCTTCATGACCTATACATATTTCTCTCACTATGAGATTATGTAACTCCCGAATACTAAAGGAACACCTTGTGTGCTATCAAACGTCACAACGTAACTGGGTGATTATAAAGATGCTCTATAGGTGTCTCCGAAGGTGTTTGTTGGGTTGGCATAGATCAAGATTAGGATTTGTCACTCCGTGTATCGGAGGGGTATCTTTGGGCCCTCTCGGTAATGCACATCATAAGAAGCCTTGCAAACAATGTGACTAATGAGTTATTTGTGGGATGATGCATTACGGAACGAGTAAAGAGACTTGCCGGTAACGAGATTGAACTAGGTATGAAGATACCGACGATCGAATCTCGGGCAAGTAACATACCGATGACAAAGGGAATAACGTATGTTGTCATTACGGTTTGACCGATAAAGATCTTGGTAGAATATGTAGGAACCAATATGAGCATCCAGGTTCCGCTGTTGGTTATTGATCAGAGAGGTGTCTCGGTCATGTCTACATAGTTCTTGAACCCGTAGGGTCCGCACGCTTAATGTTCGATGACGATTTTGTATTATATGAGTTATGTGATTTGGTGATTGAATGTTGTTCGGAGTCCCGGATGAGATCATGGGCATGAAGAGGAGTCTCGAAATGGTCGAGAGGTAAAGATTCATATATAGGATGATACTTTTCGGACACCAGAAGTGTTCTGGGGGGTACCGGGTACGTATCGGGTCACCGGAAGGGGTTCCGGACAACCCCCGGCAAGCTATATGGGCCTAATGGTCCAAGAGTTGGACAGACCATCCTCAAAAGGAGCTGATGCGCCCCCTATAGGCTGAATAGGAGGAGAAGGGAAGGAAGGGAAGGGAGAAGGAAAGAGGAGGATTCGGCCTCCCCCTTTCCTTCCCCTCCCCCCTGTCTTTCCTTCCCCCTCCGATGGATATGGAAGGGGGGAGGCCGACTTGGAGGACGCGCCCAAGTAGGATTACTCCTATTTGGGGCGCCCCTTGCAGCCCCTTTCCCTCTCCCACCTATATATATGTGGGGGGGGCACCGCTAGAACACACAAGATTGATTCCTAGCCGTGTGCGGCGCCCCCCTCCACAGTTTATGCCTTCGGTCATATTGTCGTAGTGCTTAGGCGAAGCCCTGCGCGGATCACTTCACCTTCACCGTCACCACGCCGTCGTGCTGAGGAAACTCTCCCTCGACACTTTGTTGGATCAAGAGTTCGAGGGACGTCATCGAGCTGAACGTGTGCAGAACTCGAAGGTGCCGTACATTCGGTACTTGATCGGTCGGAACGAGAAGAATTCGACTACATCAACCGCGTTGTCAAAACGCTTCCGCTTTCGGTCTACGAGGGTATGTGGACACACTCTCCCCCTCTCGTTGCTATGCATCTCCTTGATAAATCTTGCGTGTGCATAGATTTTTTTTTTGAAATTGCATGTTACGTTCCCCAACATCTACTTCTCGTATTCATATGTCCTCCACGATCTCACGGGAGGGGGCGAGCGTCGTGGATCTACAAGCCCATGTGTTGTGACAGACGACAGGGAGCAACACCTAGCCGCCATGGAGATACAAGAGGACCAGAAGCAGTTGTTTGGCCTCGATCCTCCCACTAGTACATAAACCCCTTATTAGTGACGTTCGATAGTACCTACTAGTAGCATCGAGGTGACACACTGCTAGTAAGAGGTCGCTGGTAAGTACTTACTAGCAGCGTGTCAAGCGAACACTACTAGTCATAATATATCGGCAGCGTGTAGTCGGCACGCTGCTAGTGGCTAAACTAACAACCGCGTGCGACTCGCGCGCTGCTGAGTTCAGCCGAATTGGTGGCGTCTATTTCACTACTGCACTCTGCTAACTTTGATTCATGTTTGTGGCATTTGCATTTCTTTATGTTAGGCAATATTTTGTGCCCAATTTTGCAACCATTGCATCATATCTATGAGGCAAAAGCCTCCTTAGGCTGCAATGGCAGCAAGCTGAAGTGGACGACGACATGACAGTCAAACCTGAACAACTTGTCAAGTTTTTAGTCAAAACCATCTCCGCGTCGGACGAAAACTACCCTAAACGGCTTGAGGGACTGAAGTTATCCGGTTTGAGAAGTTGAGATCCTAAATTTTGCTGATTTTGAAGTCGAGGAACAATTTTTGTACTTTTGATAGAGGCGAGGGACAAAAAATATACTCCTCACTACATTTATTTTGTACGGTTTATCTCTCATTCACCATTGCATTTGTGACCACTATTTATTTTGTGAATCATCACATAAATTCTCATCATCGCTTTTCATAAGGTGCTCATGTTGTTATCTTATTTTGCTTGTCGCCTATATATATATCATGCAAAATCTCGTCGCGGAACAAAAGATGCAGGTTCATATTTATATCGAGTTACCATTTCTTCATTTGGAATATGGTCGCGAAAATTCAGAAATTCTGCATATATCTTTTATCTATGTGTATATCTTTTAATATATCTTTTATCTATGTGTATTAATTGGAAATATCTATAACAATACCTTACCTCTTTGCATCATAGCTTGTTCTTTCTATCCTACCCACAATATTGTTCCTCCATTTATTATATAACATAAGTGAAACAACTTTAATACATACTCGACATCTATGTTTCATAATTCACCATCATGTACTATCGTATCTACAACATCATTTTACTTCTTTCATACGATACCTAGCACATGTAGCGCTACCCGATATCATGAATGTACTGGACATTTTCATTCTTCCAAACTTACCATTTCCTTGTTAGTACCGGCAGTTTTGAAATGCATCAATGATTGGATTCGTTCTATCTAAGCTTGTCTTCGTCCCAGTCAAAAATCCATTTTTAAAAATCTCTATTTATGGAATTTGTGAAGTATTTATGAATATATTCTTATTTGCAATCTTGGAACGTACTTATATTTAGTTATCGAATAGAAAATGGTTGTATCTAGTATCTAGTACTGGTACCAAATCAATAATTGACTGATGAAATCAGCAGTGATGTCATCAGTTGCAATTTAGAATGCCAATAAGAACAGGGTTTCACCACTATTGCCTACCAACACGTGCGGACAGGCTTGCTCCGATTTGGTCTTCGTTTGATCTGCAGTGTGAGCTATTTTTATGCGACGTGTCAAGGTGTTCTGCATCTAACAATATTTGTATGTAACACCTACATATTTAAATCTCAACGTGGCGTGTAGCACCACTTGGACTTGGCAGCATCTCGATCTCTCCTCCACTCCATTGTCAAACTGATTGAGTGTGAGCAGATATTCTAGAGTAGGAGGAGCATCGATAGCTTCGCCCTCGTAGATGGTACGTATTTCTGAATGATAATAGCATTCACTGCCTCCGTTTTCAAATATTTGTCTTTTTAGGTATTTCAAATGAAAACAACATACGGATGTATGTAGACATATTTTAGAGTGTAGATTCATTCATTTTGCTCCGTATGTAGTCACTTGTTGAAATCTCTAAAAAGACAAATATTTAAAAATGAAGGGAGTACAACCAGTCTTTTCAAATCCTCCTTAAATGTATGTGGATATGCCCATTCAGTGATGAGATAGGAGACATTGAAAAAAAAATGACCCCATCAAATCCCTTGTATCATACCTATATGTCCGAACTATCCGTAAACTCTCATATCGAGACCAAATGTAAGGTTTGTGGACGCGTTCAGTTAGCCCGTCACGTAGGATGCCCCCTCCCCTCTTCTCCCAACCACATTTTTTTTCTTTCTCTCTTTTCATCTCGAACAATCACATGCAAGTGACCGGCATGTAAGTTGGAAACTATGAAGCATGGCTACATGCACAGATAAATAGGGGCTGAAAACAAACACGTGTATACACTGACCGGGCGCATCCACGAACTTTTAGGGGACCTTATTTGTTTTTTTAGAGAAAAGGCTTGACACCTGACTTTATAAATAAAGCCAATCACCACAAGTATCATACAGGAGCAGAGTATGCAGAAAGGAGTTAGCAAGAAGGCAACCAAGCAGGGTTGCAAAGTGCGGTACAGCCACTAGGGCAAAAGGCGCACAGGCCAAGGCAGCAATAGAAAACTAAGCATTACTGAGCTGGGGAAGCTTGAGAAGGCACGACATGATGACCAAGGCTAATGGCAGTCGCGCGGATCTTGGAAATGAGGGAATTGAAAGCATCCACGTCGCCAACTTTAAACAGAGGCGCCCATAGCTGTAATAAAGCAATCATTTTAAACAGGTAATCAGAACATTTGTTAGGGAAAACATGCTCAATAGTAAATTTATTCCTGGTCATCCATAAGCTCCAGCTTAATGCCGCAAGAAGACCCAGAAGATCATACGCCCCTGCCCCAACAGGTTGCGGGAGAGCTCAAATAAGTCGTCAAAGCCTTGGGGATTCCAAGTGCACGTAAGCCAGGAGCGAACGCAGCTCCACCCAAACCGAGCCAGGGTGCAGTTGAAGAGAATGTGTTCCGTGTCTTTCACCACTCCACAAAGGGTGCAAGCCGGGTTAGCATTGCCATGCCGTTTAATGATTTGGTCACTAGCCGGAAGTTTGCGTCTAATAGCCTGCCAAAGAAAAATCGGAATTTTCAGAGGAATCCGGGCTTGCCACAGCCCTTTGAAGCGGTCATCAGACCTACCAGGGATAAGTCTGTTATAGAGGGATTTGATCGAGAAGCGGCCCAAAGCAGAGTGAGGCCAAACCAACACGTCCGGGGACTCCGAGAGCGGGGGGGGGGGGGGGGGGGGGGGGGGGGGAGGTCTTGCCAAGAAGACAACTCTTCGGGAGTCAGTGTCCGGCGGAAGGCAAAGTCCCAATCCGCAGCTGCCAAAGAAGCCACCGAGGCATTAGGGTTCGAGACATATGCAAAGAGCAAAGGGAATGCCTCAGCAAGGGGACTGGTACCAGTCCATCAATCAAGCCAGAAGCGGGTGGATGTCCCATCACCCACCCGGAAACGGACCAAGCATCTAAAGGTATCGCGAAGTTTCATCAAGGATGACCAAAATTGCGATCCGGACCTGATAGTCGACATGAGTGCGGGGTAGTTAGGGAAGTATTTAGCCTTCAGGATCCTGGTCCAAACAGAATCGGGAGGTTCAGAGTATAAGCGCCACCACCATTTCATTATAAGACATTGATTCATGACTGGGGTGTTGATAATACCGAGCCCACCAAGTTTTTTGGGTCTACACATCAGTTTCCATTTCACCATTCTAATTTTTTTTTCTTGTTCTCAGCAGTGTTCCAGAAGAAGGCACTGCGATCTTTGTCAAAGGATGCATGGTTACTGGCGAAAAGGCGATAGAAGCCCATAATGAATGTTGGGAGGGAAGATAGACTAGAATTGGTAAGCACAACCTTGCCAGCAGTGGACTGATAGAGACCCCTCCAAGGTGCTACCCGTCCACCCACTTTCTTCTCTAGCGGTCGAAAGGATTCCGCCTTAATCCGTCTTTGGGATATAGGAACACCCAGGTAAGTGGTCGGGAACGCGCCCAGGGAGCAGTTCATAAGGTTAGCGACTCGTTGTTGCTCAGGGGTGTCACAACCGAGGACGAAAACCTTGCTTTTGCTAAAGTTGATCTTGAGTCCAGGTAGGGACTCAAAGCAAAGGAGAATGAATTTCAGGTTTGCTAACTGCGGATCGTCTTTCTCGATTAGGATAATAGTGTCGTCCGCATATTGGAGGTGAGATAAGTCGTTAGGGTAAAGATGAGTGGCTACATTTTTAATATGGCCATTAGCCGCTTCAGAATCCAGCATTTTGGCAAGGGCGTGAGCGACAAAATTGAAGAGGAGAGGGGAGTTGGGGGCCCCTGCCTGAGGCCCCGGCCGTTCTTAAAGAAGGGGCCAACCACCCCGTTGATCGTGATAGCTGTGTGACCACCAGAGACAAGTTGCATGACCCGCATGACGAAGGGGGAGTCAAAGCCCCTGGCGAGGAGGACCCCTTGAAGGAAAGACCAACGAACACAGTCGTATGCCTTCTCAAAGTCAAGCTTAAGAACAACATCTTGTTTACCCGACCTGTGGATGTCATGCAGTAGCTCATGCAGGACCACAATCCCATCCAGAATGAAGCGGCCTTTAATGAACGCAGTTTGAGTAGGGCTAATGATCTTGTGGGCAACCGAGGAGATTGTAGAAGCATACACTTTGGAAGGGAACTTAGCAATGTTGTTAATAAGAGCAATGGGTCGGAAGAGCTTGATGTTATCTGCCCCTTTGACCTTAACCTTATTTACTAAGTCTGATGCTCTAACATCAAGCGGTTAGAGCGAAGATTCAATTCAATGTAGTTTTTTTTCGAAAAGGAGGAAGACCCCGGCCTCTGCATCTGGACGATGCATGCAGCCACTTTATTAATTATTCACACAAGACCTTACAAAGTAATACAACAGTAAGACTAAAGCCACCGTCTAGGCAACATCTATCGCTACTCCTACCCAGTTGATAAAGGGATGCTGATAGTCTGGGCCTAATACCAAACTAACCCTGCAGCCAAACCTAATATCAAAATATTGGAGAGAAGATTCGTTGGCATGAAGCACAAGTTGTACCAACTCTTGGGGTACGCAGGTGCGGGCATGAGTCCCTAGCATGTGTTCTTTATACATTCGATTTTTGAACTTTCATATCTTTTGAATAAAAATCCATATTAAGTTTTATTTTATATTTATGTTTCTTGTGATAAGGGCTTTTAAATAAGATTCATTTTGAATACCTTCTCATGAATTAAAAAAACATGTTAATTTTCGACTCTTGAAACTTAGTACAAGCGACCGATAAATCACTACTTTAGTATCTGTGATTGACAGAAAAATCGCTTAAAATTTCAACTCTGAAATTTGATACTCATGACCGAGAAAATCAGAATTTTCATATGCAAAATTGTAAGTTTCAATGATTAAAATTTAAAACTTAATGTGCCTGTGCCGGTCCAACTACTTCACGAGTTGTGAGGCAACAAGCAGCCGGGTAGGACTTGACAAGTGAGTGCCCTTGTGAATTCCCAAGCATTAGAGCATCTTCAACAGGTGATGTAAAATACATAACTTGATGTAAAAAAATCGTTTTATGCATCACGGTGCCCAAAAATCTAGCTTCAACAGGCGATGTATATGTAAAATCATGTGCTCCAATTTTAGGGCTTGATGTAAAATCACACCTAGGTGATGTATATTTGCATTAGGTAGCCGACTGCCCAAATGTAAAAATGGTTGAAGCCTCGCGTGTCGCGCGTAGTGTGAAACTTTTCCCCACCCGCTTACCACCCCCACCTGCAGGCCGCCACCCCTCGTCGTCGCAGATTTGGCCTCCCCTCGCCTCCCTGCCTCTTTCTGCCCCTCTCCATCCCTCTTCACCTGTCGGAGCCGCCGTTGTATTTGTCGTGGAGCCACCACTGAGTCCACCGAACCCGTCACCGCTGCCGCGCCTTTCCACCACAGATCCGGCCTCCCCCTCCACCTCCCTCGGCCTCTCACAACCCGTTTCGGCCGCCCCCGCACCGTAACCTGAGAAGTTCCATCGGCTTCCATGGCATGCATTTGCGTGAATTCAACCATTACTCGGCCAAATCGCGCTGGGCGACATGCGCTACTGGCTCGGCACGTGGTTCGAGCCGGACATCGCCACACCCGCATTTGATAGGGCTTGTTGGTGGATCGGCCGACCAGAGTACCACTTGAACTTCCTGGAGATCGACAACTAGGCCGATGCGGAGTTCATCGGTCTGGACATCACGCTCAACCGTCAAGGAGAAGAACGAGACAAGGATTATTCTTGATCAGTGTGACTCTGGTCGGCGGGA
Organism: Triticum urartu; assembly: GCF_003073215.2. Taxonomy (NCBI): domain Eukaryota; kingdom Viridiplantae; phylum Streptophyta; class Magnoliopsida; order Poales; family Poaceae; genus Triticum; species Triticum urartu. Next base: position 590,053,856 of record NC_053028.1, on the reverse strand, counting down.
TGATGCCGTGATGGCGAGGTTTGCGGCGGAAAATCTGCACCTCGTGCACGCGGAATATGAGTTCTATGTGCAGCGGAACAAGGTGAATAAGGAGGTGAAGGAGGAGGAGGACAAGGCTGGCCCCTTGGCATCGACTGGACGACCTCTCTGATGAGTATTCTGCAGTAGTTTTAGTTTTAGTTTGTCGAAGTATCTTTCTATCAGAACTACTTTTAAGTTTTATCGGAACTATGTTTTAGTTTGTATCAAAACCATGTTTGAAATTTGCAATGTTCCTATGTTTTCGTGTCCAATACACATCACTTGTTGGAGCAAAATGATGCCCTATTTTACATCATCTGTTGGAGCAAACATGTTTGAGATGATGCAAAATCCACTCTTTGATGATGTAAAACTATTTTTTGTGTGCCCAAAATACTTACCTGTTGGAGATGCTCTTATGGTGATGAACCAGATTATGAAAACAATAATGATGATGGACCAGAAGATGACCTGGTAAAAATCATGGTTTTCTCGACGTGATTCACTGAATTTTCATAATTTCGGGAGGCACTGGAATATTTACCTTTGGATCAAATATTCTAGCCATTTCAATAGTACACAAATTGAAAAAATCAAAATGTTTTCAAAATTACCAAATATTTGGATAAATTTCAAGTAATTGTTTCGGTCTTTTGGGCGAAATAAAATCAGAGATCCATTGGATTTCAGTATTTCGGTACAGGGTGAAAAAATTCTAGAACTGGATTTTCTTTCCATGGTAAAAATACAGTTAACGTTCTTGCCGTGCCGGTACAACCAACGAACAGCGACATCCGAACGCATGCTATTTGAGATCACCTATGCGACGCTGAGAACGCCGGAGCGAGTTGGACGACCTGCCATTTGCCTCAGTGATGGATGCCGCGGTGCACGTTCTCGTGTTCCCTTGGCCACGGCAGGGGCACATCAATCCCATGCTCCAGTTCGCCACCGCCCTCGTCGACACCGGCATCCAAGTCACGTTCCTCCACACCGAGCACAACCTCCGCCGTTTCGCCCAGGCGCATCCGCCGGGCCTACGCTTGCTTTCCATCCCTGACGGCCTGCCCGACGACCACCCCCGCGGCTTCTTGGCGTTCATGGAGTCCATGTGCATGGCCGGCAGCGCCGCGTACCGTGCCCTGCTCTTGGCGCTTCTCTCTGCAGCTGATGCGCCAGTGACATGCGTTGTTGCCGATGGCACCATGCCGTTCGCCATAGAAATCCCCGAGGAGCTCGGCATCCCCGCGCTCTCCTTCGTCACGCACAGCGCGTGCAGCTACCTGGCGTTCCTGTCTATGCCCAAGCTCGTGGAGCTCGGGGAGACCCCCTTCACCGCGGACGACCTGGTGTGTAGCGTTCCGGGGATGGAGGGCTTCCTCCGGCGACGCGATCTTCCTCGAGGGCTCTACTGCACCGAGCATGGCGACGGAGATCCCTTGGTGCTCAAGTTCGCCGAGGCCGTCGGTCGTACCAGCAAGGCATGTGCGCTCATATTCAACACCGCCGCGTCCATGGAGCGGCCAGCGCTCGCGCACCTCGCGTCGGGCACAAGCGACGTCTTCGCTATAGGCCCACTGCACGCCAGGTCGAGTTCCGCCGCAAGCCCAAGCCTGTGGCGGGAGGACGACGGGTGCATGGCGTGGCTGGACGGCCACGAGGACCGGTCCGTCGTGTACGTGAGCCTGGGGAGCCTCGCCGTGATCACGCACGAGCAGTTCACCGAGTTTCTCTCCGGCCTGGCAGCCACCGGGTACGCCTTCCTCTGGGTGCTCCGGCCGGGCATGGTCAAGACAACCACCCCCGCTCTCCTCCGAGAAGCCGTCGGGGCAGCCGAAGGCGGCAAGGGGCGCGTCGTCGAGTGGGCTCCGCAGCGGGACGTGTTGCGGCACCGGGCGGTGGGCTGCTTCCTGACACACGCCGGATGGAACTCGACGCTGGAGTGCGCCGTCGAGGGCATGCCGATGGTGTGCTGGCCCTTCTTCGTCGACCAGCAGACCAACAGCCGCTTTGTGGGCGCCGTGTGGAAGACGGGGCTGGACATGAAGGACGTCTGCGAGAGAGGCGTCGTGGAGAGGACGGTGAGAGAGGTCATGGCATCCGACGAGATCAAGGCAGCGGCCAAAGCCATGGCGCAGCAGTTGAGGCTGGATATTGCGGAGGCGGGGTCGTCGTCGTCGGAGTTGGAGCGGCTCGTCCGCTTCGTCAGGGAGCTCAGCGTCAGGTCCTCTCTCAAGCCCAGAATTAATGGAAACTAGCACAGGCTGCAGTGATCTCTCATTTACATCTCAGTACTACCAGACACATAATCCTGTAAAACAATCACATTGTTTACTGGTAATTTGCCGTCCATGCTTCCTCATGGCAGTGGTCTGGTGGACATGGTGTTGGATCATCACAATTATTATTATTTCTCTCCCCATCACCAGCCGCCGGCTCTTATTCTTTCCATGAGCTGGTCATAACGTGAGTATCATAGCTAGTATCATGCATGTCAAGTATGCAATTTTAATGATGTGGCATAGAATTAAATGAAGAAAGAGATGATTGAGTATCATACAATGATACCGTATCATAATAAATGCAATGCTACTATGTGTCATGCATAACAATAAATAAAGTCATCTATGATACTAGTAGATGATAATATACATTAGGGAGGTAGTATCACACACTAGTACCATATGCATGATACTAACTTATGATACTACCCATTACAAGCAGTCTGAACCTTCTCACGGATCTGAAAGCAATGATCAAGAATAAAATATTGCTCCATTGATTTTCGAATCGCAGGGGAATCATGGCAAATTAGAATTGCAAACAGGTAACATGGTTTCCTTCAAGTTGCATTCATACATTACAGCCAAAGTGAAAAAACTGCAAAAGCTGAAGCATAAGTCCAAATAAACATGGCATCAAAAGGAAGGGATTTTGTACTGCCGATAACTTGAATCACTGTAGGAGTGAACATGAGGAAGTACCTGCTTGATGCCGTTTTAGAATGTTGGATTCAGTTAAGTCTATCTATGCAGCAGCCAGCGTGCCGATTCCGCGGGTTATGAAGATGCTACGGTCGAGAGCAATAATAAGGAACGGACGGCTAGGATCAGTCCTAAAGTTTTTTTTCTTTTCAAAAAGGAGGGGCACCCTGGCCTCTGCATCAGAACGATGCATACGGCCATCTTACTAAAAAAAGGTTGTAACAAGGTCTCAAAGTCTCCAACGGAAACAAAAGCTCACTCAGAGCCAAATATGCTAGAAAAAACAAACTAGCCAAAACAGGGATGCCACAATCGGCCGGCTAAAGCAAGATAGGTAAACTAATTGCCTATCCTATTACATGACCGCCATCCAAACCGGTTGAAGATATCCCGAGCTACCATCTCCCAGCGGATAGACCCAGTAACCAAATGCTCCCTGGCCTCCATCGGAGTGAGTAGCGACCACGAATGGATTAATGCCATGGCTCGGAAGATAACCTGCACAAAATAAAATCGTGATATTCTGTTAAAAATCAAATCATTTCTGCAATTCCAGATAGTCCAGAGCAAAGCGCATACTCCCACACGAATATGTTTGGCTAAATCAGGCTCAATCCCATTAAGCCATGTCCCAAGTAACATGTTAACAGAATTCGGTGGAGTAATATTGAAACCAATGTAGACGGTACGCCAAAGAACTTTGGCCAGCAGGCAATCAAAAAACAGGTGTTTACTTGTCTCATCCCGATCACAGAAATTACACCTAGTAGATCCTATCCAATTACGCTTTGTCAGGTTGTCCTTAGTTAAAATGACTTGTTTGTGGACAAACCACATAAACACTTTTATTTTCAAAGGAACTTTGACAGCCCAAACATGCTTGGAAGTAGGAATGAAGCTCGAGTTGATAACATCAATATACATTGATTTGACTGTGAATACTCCAGACCTAGTTAGCTTCCAGCGTAATTCATCTGGTTGCTGGGAAAGTTGAACCTCCATCAGCCTCCTAACTAGACGGAGCCATTCTTCCCAACGATTGCTCACTAGCGACCGTCTAAACTGGATATTAAGGGGGATAGATTGAAATATCCTTGCAACGAACACCTCACGATGTTGAACAATACGATATAAAGACGGGTATTGAATGGCCAAGGGTGTCTCTCCGAGCCAAGTATCCTCCCAGAACCGTGTACTAGCACCGTTGCCAATAATAAACTTTGCCCTATTAAACAGTGAATTTTGACTTTCATTAGTCCTTTCCAGAAAGGCGAGTCAGTCGGCCTAACCGTCACTTGTGACAAAGTTTTGGTCTGAAGGTACTTGCTACGCAAAATTTGTGCCCACGTGGCATCAATCTCATGGGTGAGCTTCCACAGCCACTTACTAAGAAGGCATCTGTTCTTAACTTCAAGATTTTCAATACCAAGCCCCCCTTGGTCTTTCGGTCTACAGATGATATCCCATTTAGCTAGCCGGTACTTTCTTTTTAGTTCATCATCCTGCCAGAAGAAACGCGATCAATAAAAGTCCAGTCTTTTCCTAACCCCAACTGGGACTTCAAAGAACGATAGAAGAAACATAGGCATACTCGTGAGCACCGAATTAATCAAAATTAATCGGCCTTCGTATGACATGAGCTTACCCTTCCAGCAACTCAGTTTCTTTTCAAATCTATCTTCGATGCACTTCCATTCTCGATTTGTCAGCTTACGGTGGTGGATTGGTATACCTAGGTAAGAAAAAGGTAACGCCCCCAAATCACACCAAACAATTGCCTATAAGCCTCTTGTTCTTCCTTGGCTCTACCAAAGCAGAACAACTCACTCTTGTGAAAGTTAATCTTAAGCCCGGTCAATTGTTCGAAAAAGGCATAACACGAGCTTCATATTTCTTGCCTTGGCCAAATCATGCTCCATAAAGATGATTGTATCATCAGCGTACTGAAGAATGGATACACCTCCATCAACAAGATGAGGTACTAAGCCACCTACTTAACCATTCTCCTTGGCCCTTCCTATCATAAGTGCTAACATATCCACCACGATGTTAAACAGGATAGGGGACATCGGATCTCCTTGTCTTAGGCCTTTATGTTTCTGGAAATAATGACCAATATCGTCATTCACCTTAATTCCAACACTACCTTTTTGCGTAAACGATTTAACCTGGCAGCGCCAGGCTTCATCGAAACCTTTCATACGCAATGCCTGTTGAAGGAATGGCCATTTGACTTTATCGTACGCTTTCTCGAAATCCACCTTAAAAATTACTCCATTAAGTTTTTTAGAATGGATTTCATGGAGCGTTTCATGAAGGACAACCACCCCTTCAAGGATGTTTCTATCCGGCATGAAAGCAGTTTGGGACTGTTGCACCACAGAATGTGCAATCTGTGTAAGCCTATTAATCCCGACCTTGGTGAAGATTTTGAAACTAACATTAAGAAGGCAGATCGACCTGAACTGCTCTATTCTCACAGCATCCGTTTTCTTAGGAAGCAATGTGATAGTTCCAAAGTTCAAGTGAAATAAATGAAGCTGTCCAGAGAACAGATCATGGAACATAGGTAATAAATCCCCCTTAATAATGTGCCAGCACTTTTTGTAAAACTCAGCCGGGAATCCATCCGGTCCGGGAGCCTTATTGTTTTTCATCTGTGCAATAGCATCAAACACCTCCTTCGCTGAGAACGGGGCAACCAAAATATCATTATCGGCAGCCGATAATTGAGGTACATCCTCAATCCTGGACTCATCGAGGGACACATGGCTATCCTCGGGAGGTCCAAATAACTGCTTGTAATATTCGGTTATATAGGTTTTTAGGTTGTCCTGTCCTAAAATGGTGCCTTCGTCTTGCTCAAGCTGAAAGATTCTCTTCTTTCTATGTTTGCCATTAGCAATTAAGTGAAAGAATTGGGTATTCGCGTCCCCCTGGACAACTTTGCGGACCTTGGCCCGTAATGCCCACTTCAATTCTTCTTCACGGAGAAGTTCTTTCAACCTCTTCTCCGCCTCGATTTTAACCTGAAGCTCTGTTGGCTGCAAAATCGTGGATTCAGCCTGTAAGTCAAGGGTCTGAATAAGAGAAAGGAGCACGTCCTTTTCAATCTTATACACCCCACTAAGATGCTTAGCCCACCCCCTTAAGAAACTTCTCAAATGCCTAATCTTATTCCGCCAACGCTCGACCGAAGTCCTACCTCCTGCACCCTTAGCCCATTCCCTGGCAATCAGGTCCAAGAAACCTTCGCATTCAAACCAGGCCATCTCGAAAGAAAAGGTATTTTTGTTTCCCACGTGGTTCGGCTCCCCCGAGTCCACGAACAAAGGAGTGTGATCGGATATTCCACGCGAGAGGGCTTGTACCGTTACGAGAGGGTACTTCTGTTCCCACTCAACGCTCGCGAGAACTCGATCAAGCTTTTCATACGTCGGGATTGGCATAGCATTAGCCCAGGTAAACTTTCTACCGGAAAGTTCTATCTCCCTCAGATCCAAACTTTCAATAATGGTATTGAACATAAACGACCACCTGCCGTCAAAATTATCGTTATTCTTCTCCTCTCTCCTCCTAATGATATTGAAGTCACCCCCAACCAACATTGGAAGCTGCTCAGACCCACAGATTCGAACAAGGTCCGCCAAAAACTCTGGTTTTAGTTCAGGCTATGCGGCACCATATACCGCCACCAAAGCCCAGTTGAAACCATCAGTTTTAGACCTAACTCGAAACTTGGCCGCAAAGTCACCCATCACCACGCTGCGGACTTCTAGCGAGTCGCATCTCACACCAAGCAAGATCCCACCCGATCTTCCTCGCGGAGGAAGGCAATGCCAATCAAAATCAACACCGCCCACAAGAGAGGCAAGAAACTGGGGCGCAAAGTTCTCACGACCAGTTTCCGAGAGAGCAATAAAATCTAAACGTTGCTCTAAAGATGCCTCAGCAAGAAACCTTCTTTTAGCCAAGTCCTTGAGACCTCTGCTATTCCAAAAGATTCCTTTCATCTTTCATCATGAAATTTTTTGGTAGTTCGAATCCTAGCACTCCGACGAACCGCAGAAGTGGGATAAATCTTCCGCTTCCACGTGCGTTTGGGTCTACTTGGATCCTCCATCCGGTCCTCATAGCCGGGCATAGTGGGGCTAGCTGTATCCTCCTCAAGAGGTGCCTCCTCTTCCTCTGATTCAGGATTGGATGGTGCAAGATCCGCACAAAGATTATCGAGCACTCTAACCCCTAACGCATCAATCTCTGCATCTTTCATGGGTTTTACCGCAGCTAGGTTTCGAATAGACTCTAATGCACGTTCCGCCTCCAAATCTAGGAGATCATTGACCAAATTGGATATTTCACTATCATTACTCCCAGTGAGACTCCTAGTTGGTTTGCATTATGAATAATCTCCTCATCTGAATAATGTAAAATTGAATTAGATACGTTAACAGACATACCAGTAGTGACTTCAATGTCACGAAGCTTGGCCGTCCACATAGCGCACCTCTGCTGCATGTCGTCAACCTCCGGAAAATCCTGAAGCCGATGACTCATCCGTCGGCCCTCAGATACTGGATCCGAAATCCTGCCGAATGCGATCACGTCCTCCCGAGAGGGCCTACAGACATCAAGGAATCCTGCCCTGACCGTAGGCCCCGCCGATATCCGCCGGGAAGCGACGCCATGGTGCTCAAGCACGCTGGGGGAGAGGAGTTTGTGGGCCTCCTGCCCGAACTCCCCACCCGACCCGACCCTGTGGCTGGGGGGCGTCATAGGCGCCCCAGTCTGTGCGGCCACCAAGGCAGCCTGAGGAGAAGAAGGAGCCACCGCCACCTGACCATAACCCCCTCCCCGAGGCTTAACCACCGCCGTCGGAGAGGCCTCGGTCAGGGCGGGCTCAAGCGCGCCAGGGGAGAGAAGTATGTGGGTCTCCTGCCCGAACTCCCCACCCATCCCGACCCTTTGGCTGGGCGCCCCGGTCTGTGCGGCCACCAAGGCGACCTGAGGGGAGGAGGGAGCCGCAGTGACCTGACCATAGCCCCCTCCCCGAGGCGCAACCATCGCCGTCGGAGAGGCCATGGCCGAGTCTCCCAAAAAGCAAGCCACCTCCGTGACCGCAAGCACCGGCTCCTGAGCATCGGCAAAAACCAGTGGAGGGTGCGTATACTCCATCTCATCATCGTCCTCCACCCGGTCACTCCAAAGTCTGGGAGGTGCAGAAGCTGGCTCAAACGACCCAAATCTCAGCGTGTTCATCGGCACTGAGGGGGAGGATGCTGTCTCGTGCACGGTTGTCTGAGCTGGCCTCAAACTGTTGGACATCTCACGTCCAACCTCAGCCCCGGGCGCCTCCTTGGCCGCAGACCCATCGTCTCCCTCGTGCATGTCTGTATCAGTCCCATTGATGGCGTCAGCGAAAAGCTCGGCATCCTCAAACTCAATCTCAAGTGGGAACATTTCGCCCCGATATGTCCACATAACCACATCAGGGACAAACTCTATATCCCGAACACTCACCAACAAACGAGCCACCCCGTGAGCTCGGGTAAAGGCCATATCCACTCGCTCAGTCTTCCCTACCAAAATACCCAAGCTAGCAACCACCTCAGCATCCTGCATCGGCTTTGAGGGAGCCCCAGAGAAACGTAACCACACCCGAGTAAGAGGCTTGCCCTTTGGCTCAACCTTCTTCCACTCATGGAACTCCAGAATACACTGTGCTAGGCACACGGCACAGCCCAAAACTCAAAAGTCTTTGCAGATCCTGAACAGATGGGAAGTCAACCTTATACATATTGCCCTCAATACTGACAAGCTCCCACTGGTAGTCACCTGAAACTAACTCCATAAGCCTCTGCACCACCTGAGACTCGGATACATCACATTTGGTCACTTTCACAATTCCAGTAGTCATGCACGGAGTCTCCTCTGGGATCTCTCGCGCACTAGGGGACTCAAAGAACATCAGTTCAGCACAATACACCCCATAAATAGAAATAGTGGGCATCCGATCACGCAAGATAGGACACTCCCCCGTACCATGTGCCGGCTTGCTGCAAGTATCACAAAGCTTAGTTACGCAATCCGCAATAAAGTGGCCCTTCTCACCACAACGATAGCAAAGCATCTTCTCCTTCTTGCGTGCCCATTTGGATGCTTTATCTGACTCTGCTTTGTCTGTATTATCAACCGACCCCGACACTATGGCAACAGTCGTTGCCAGCTCTGTGACCACCTCCATAGCGTGATCTGACAAATCCGCCGTCTGAGCAGGATTGGGCGTCTCAGTGGTGTCCGTCTGCTAAACTACGACCGGCGGAGGAGGATGACGTTCTCGGTACCGGCCACCTCGACCACGATGACCACGGTAGCCAGCATGCTGCCAGTGGTTAGGGCCTGATGCCCCTTCAACAAAGCCACCCGGGGGGCCATAAAAAGGTATGTCCGCTGTGCCATCGCTTTGCCAAGCATGTCCACGTCCACCACCTGTGGACGATGAACCTCGGTGTATACCTTCACCATAAACATCATGTCCGTCATCACCCCATTGACCCCGCGGCGGTCCGTTAGCTCCACCGTTGGCTGGTCCATGGGGCACTCCCGCTCCTCCAGCTCCAGACTGAGGCGGCGGTGCCTGTGCATGCACCAGACCAGGCCGCTTCTGCGGCGGCCACATAACGAGATGAGGCGGTGGAGCAGCACCTATAGCCGATCTAGGCGGAGGCGACCTCGAACCGTGCGCCCGGCCCCGCCCTGCTGTAGCAGGCGCCGACAAGGCCCCATCCGGATTTGCTGCTAGCGCCGGCGGCCTAGGAGCAGGCGGGCCGCCACAACCCACCGCCGGCACCGAAGGCCGAACGCTGTGGTGGCCACCACCGCGGGTCAGCGTGCCCTGCGGCGCTCTGGCTCCCACCGAAGAACCAACGGCGCCCCGCCCAGAAGCTGCAGGAGGTGGCACAGCAGACCCGCCGCGCCCGGTGGCAGCCGCTACCAGAGGAGGGTTCTTCCTCGTAGGAACCCCCGCCCCGCGACCAGCCATCGCAGAGAGCGGAGCAATCCTGTGCGCTCGTCCAGAGCCACAGACCCGAAACCCCGGCCTCCCGCACCTGCGACCCTAGGCGGAAGTCGCGATAACGACGTCGATCGATCCACGTGATCGTCGCATATGCCTGCGCACGCAAGGACCGAGGGTACCGGAATAGTCTGGGCCTCATACCCAACTATCTCCGGCCCAACAAGCTGCGGCGTTTGTCCTGGCAAAATTGGCCCATCTCGGCCTAGTAAAGAATTCAAACGTGCCTCCCGAGCCGCCCTGATCCCGATCCCCGGGATCGCCGGCGTGGTCGCCGCTGCCGCCACCGGCGTCGGTCCGGCCACATTTCGTCGCTTGCTCTTCCTTCTCTTAACCGTAATGCAGGACTCGGGGTGAATCAAATCAAAAAGAGTTAGGGTCGGGAGGCATACCTTAGGCAGGGGGCCCCTCGAAGGCTTGATCGACGTCGCCGTCGTACTCCGGCGAACTGACAGGCGGTCTGAACTTCCTTTGTCTTCAGGAGTCGGCCCTTGACACGCCACCCGGGTACTAGGACCAACGGCGTCAAAAGTCGGCGAGGGCTCCAGCGATTCGCGGTCGCACTTCCCATCGGCGCCCTCCTCCTCGTCATCCTCGTCCACGAGCACCCAGAAGCGGCCTCCAACCCGCCGATCTAGCTTCCCTCCGCTAGACTCCGAGGATGTGTCAAATATCTCGATCGAATGAACCTCTTCCGAAACCATCTGCATACGAATATCGACAACCACATCAAAAATATCAATACGCAAAAGGGTTCCTACCTTCATCTGGCCGTCAATGTCAATGTAGTCGCCGGCGCGGACGTCATTGTCCAGATCCAACAATGCCGTCCAACGAGACGCCGGAGAATGTTGCAGCCGGCCGCTGATCCAATTCCCCCGGCCCTCACGGAACCGAACGGCCCAGCGCCATCCCTCTGCCGCCGGCACAACAGCCTCGCCGTTGTCTTTGATCAGATCCGAATGGAAGAGATCGGGAAACGGCGACAATGTCTTCGGCGTCGAGGGCGAAGCGGGGCGTGGCAGATCCGGCGACGCATCCGGCGATCGCCCACGGCGCCCGGAGTCCATCGCCCCTAGACAGACCCATCCACCGGCCAATAAACGATTAAGAAGGATCAGTCCTAAATTTATTGCTTCATCTTATTTTCAGCTAGTTATTGTTTACATTCTTCTAAGCTCTAACTCAGTTTAATTGAGCTCATGTGTAAGTGTAACCGAGATAACTGCTATATAAGTTGCTCTGATAGTTGAAGAGGTATGCCATGAAATAAATATACCCTTTCGCTATTTGTATGTCGCCTGAATTTATAATTTGGGCCAGTCGATTTTTGGATGAAGAAGCATCCGCCGTCGGAGGGAAGGAAGGAGCAGCCGTTAGGGATCTATCTTAGGGTGGCAGGCTCACTGGTGATCTATCTTAAGGTGGCAGGTTCGCTGGCGATCTATGTAAGCGGTGTTGAGGGCCGAGGTGCATGTTTGCCAAAAAAATTTGCTCATTGCCAGGGTTAGAGGGATGACCGGGGGTGGTGGCAGCAGGCGGTTAGGACGGTGGTAGCTTGGCGGTTTGAGGTAGAAGACATCTGGAGGTTGAAGAAGGCATTTGGCCATTTATTTTCATAGGGACGACCGGAAAATCAATTGACTAACCAAAATTAAATTTTCAATCAACTGGTCTCTAGCCAGTCTAAAAAATATAAGCCCTAGCTATTACTTTCCTATGGTTCTGCAGAAATTCCCAATTTATCAAGGTGCTCCCCACATTGGGAGATTTACGTTCTCTGTATGATCCTTCTGAGCATCGTCTTGATCCGTCTAGTTTAGCATTAGCAACCATGCCGAGCCCATGCCAATCTGGAGGGAGGCTAGTTAGTGAAGTGCTACCTCCGTAAGTAAACCTAAGACGTTTTTGCATTTCAATTTAGTACGTAGTACATAAATACTCCCTCCATTCCCTGGTCTTATGTGTATATTTAATTTCTAGCCTAGGTACCCATGAGTGTGTTGATGCTAAATTTTTGACAAGAAAGCCCGCAGCCCCCCACATGGTTTAATTCTCACAAATTCCTGGTTGAGCTCGATTCCTATGCACGCGATGGATCTGTTTCTTCTCTCAAGGGAGTGCACATGGAGCTCAATTTTCCTTGGAAGGTGTTGGACTCAAGTGTAAGAACCATATGGCTGAGTGGGCAACATTATGCTTATAATATTGTAACGTGATGAATGTTGTGCTCCTCACCAAATGGATTTGAATATTTTAGAACTGTCCTGGCCTTTGGTTGGATTTGCTCAAAGCAAAGTAGTACCAGGGTCCAGTGGCGGAGCCAGGGCAGGATTCCTGTTTAGGACGTACTACGGCATTTAGTGAGCAAATGTGTGACGGAGCCATGGCGGTATTTCTATTTACCGCGTGCTGCGGCGTTTACCTGAGCCAGCCCTTTTTGTGGCTTCTGTTGTGTGTGTTCTCCACCAAGTTACTTCGTTTTTCTGTTGGTCTTCTTCTGTTATTTATTTATTTTGTTGACCATTTTTTCTTTATTTTTCAAAATCCATGATTATTTTTCAAATTTGTGCACTTTTCTAGAAATCGCAAAATAATTTGAAATTTAGGAAAAAATAAAATTGAGAACAATTTTAAAATTCACGAACATTTCCAAAACTCTGGAACATTTTTTAAAATTCGTGGTTCATGAACATTTAAAAATTACAATCATTTTTCAAATTCAGAAATATTTTGAAAATTTCCTTTGCTTTTTAAATATTTTGTTACAATATAAAAAATGTAAAATAATAAAAAGAAAAACAATGAGATGACAAAAAAAGGAGGCCCGCACCGCCGCTTTGAGCCGGCCCAAACTGCACGGAAGCTGCGCATTTGTCTGCCCCGCAACACCCCGGGCGCGCCTATGTCTCCCTTATAGCAAGACGTAGGGCCACCTCACCTGGGCGAGCGCGAGACTGGGCCGGCCCACAGCGCGGGAGGACATATGCTATAGATTCTAAATATTATGTTACCAAAAATACTTTACACAAACATTTAAAAATCAATGAAAACCAAAAATATACAAAGTTTAAACTATACAATGGAACAAAAACCAATGAAAACCAAGAAAGAAATGACAAAAACTGGTGAGATAACAAAGAAAAATAAAAAACCAAGGAAGAAACATAAAAAAATCAAATGTCAAAAAAAAATCCTAGCAAACGAAATCAGCGAACTCGACCGAAACCAGTGAACTAAAAAAAAGATAAAAATGGACCATCGCAGTAGCGTGGAGTAAAACCTTCTGTGAGACGTATGTTAGTCTCCCTATAAGTCAGATATAACATTTTCACCCTATGCGCCAATTAGGAGCACCCAAGCCAAGGGAGCTCCTATTTAGCGGTTAGCGGTCTTAGCGCCTTCTTTTAAAACTAGCGCTCTTAGCGCCTAGTAGCCGCTAAAACGAGCACTAGGCCGCGGCCCATGAACTCCCTCGCTCGGTTCGCTCCATGCCTGCTCCGCTTATCTTGCTTTTTTCTGCTTTTTCTATGCTCGGCACACTCTTCCTATTTTGCTGGCTTTGAAAAAATCGGCTATATTTTCTTGGGGTTTTGACGAATTTGGTTCAAACAAAAAATGTTCACGGTTTTTTATTAAATATTCATGATATAAAATGGTCACGAATACAAATTTATAAAATATTAGTTAGTTTTATAAAATATTTAAAAATGAAAATGAGATGGCGAACCAAAAGTCAGGCGAGCAGTTTTGATCCACATAATTTTTAACTACATTGTAGTCAAATTTATGTAAATTGTGTCTTTAGTGTTTGAGGGTATCTCTAGCGGATCCCTAAAATAGTACTCCCTTCATCCCATAATATAAGAAGGTTTTTCAAACTAATAAATCTTGAAAAATATTTTTATAATATGGAATAGAGGAAGTACTAAAAGGTAGCAAGGCTGATGGCGTACACTGCAACGCCTCGCGCCGCGCGGTGGAGCTTCGAGCATGAACTATCAATGTTATGGCTAGCTAAATGTTGCCATTGTCAAATATTGACACTATATGAGGTAGACAAGACAATTTGATAACAATCAATTAGTAGTCAATATTTGACACGATGCCAAACATTGGCATGCCAATTTTTGGCATCAAACCAATATTTGGCTCGAAACCCATGCTTGTAGATGAACCAAGGAGGGAGAATTACTCTGGCCAAACAACGAAGAACACGCCTAGGAATCAACGAGTGTGGCACGTATTGATGCGATTTCAAAACTGCCATTTGACCGCGACTCTCTCCTACGGTGAGTGCTCAGAACAACAGAATTTTTGGATTAGACTGTAGGACACGAAACTAGAACAACCAGCAACCCGTTCGTGTAGCCGAAATGCCGAATCCATCTCAATATGCGCCAGCTTCACAACCTTCTGCACTAGACGCACGTCATTCGCAGAGAAAATTTACGTACGTACCTTACAGAGCCATTCGCCCTCGATCAAAAACACGGTATTTGCTTGCGTGCACAACACATACAGAATTTATTTTGTGCGAGATACTCCTACAACACATACAGAATTACAGATGCATCTGGAAAACTAGCACGCACACGATTAATTAACAGGGACATACATTCAGTTATTAGAGGCAAGTACAAGCGTCGATCTCATCATGCAAGGCGTTACTAGCTAATGGTCAGATCGATCGACTTGGATTACAACCTAAAAGTAGCTAGGCTGTTCTCACGCGGGCAGTCTATACATTATTGAAGTTGCTACAAACATTGGTCAGCACTAGTGACCAGGGGAGGCAGCCTAGCTGACACAGGAGCTGATGCACTAGAACGTCTCTACTTGGCGGCGTCTCCGTGGTGGAGACCCGCGAAGTAGCCCTGGGGGTTGGCCTCGAAGCCGGAGCGGGCGATGTAGCCGTCGGCGCCCGGGGCCCTCATCATGCCGTCTCCCCCGCCGCCGGCCGACTTCCCCATCCCACCGTGCCCGCCACCGCCGCCGGACTTGGCAGACCCTCCTCCGGTTCCACCACCTTTTCCACCTCCTCCCCCGCCGCCGCTCCTCGCCCCGCCTCCACCTCCCCCTCCGCCCTTGCCACCGCTGCCTCCGCCTCCACCCTTCCCGCCACCTCCTCCTCCTCCCTTTCCACCGCCACCACCTCCGCCACCTTTCCCACCCATAGCTCTAAGTTGGCTCTCGCCTCGATCAGTCTCAGAAGATTAAGAAGGAGCCGCTCTCTTGCGTGAGGGAATGCTGTGTAGTGCAGTGCTCATTTATAGTGGAAACGTCGATGTTTACGGTGGACGTGGGAAGCGGCGGGCAAACAATCGAAACGGCATGCACGTCGACCGGTCGACGCATGGCGGGACACGTTCGAGCGCTGCATGCCCGTCCGTGGAGGTGGAGATATGCCTGACTTTCACTGACTCCGGCCGGCCAAGCTCCGGAGAGCTCACCTCGAAATCCGCGAGTGTGCATATCCGCGAGATCTTTAGCTCGATTTTAAGTTTTTTTTAAGAAACGATTTTAAGTTAACCGTTGCTCTCTTGTCAAGGATTCCCCGCGCGGTCCAGAATGCCCCAGCCCGCTCGCAAAAGCTGCAGCTGGGCAGGCCCAATCCAACTGCTACAGTCTCATTTGAGTGGCAACTAGGGGCCGGGGCTGCGACCAGTGCGGCATACTGTTTTTTCTCCCAAATCCAGAAAAGATATTTTGCTGATTTATATATAATCGAAATATATATTTGGCAACCCTGTGCCCCATTGCAAAACTGTCACACCACTCGGTGTCCCTTCGATCGGCATCGCACGCATAAGTCTTCCTCCCGTATTCCTCCCCGCGCCAAGTCCCTAGCCGATGGTGTCTTCCTCTGATTCCTCCTCCCTGCTGCCAAGTCCGAGCCCTCCTCGCCGCATCCTCCTCCGGCGAGCCGCCGGCGGCAAGCCAAACCGCAGTGCCGCCCCTTGCTCCCTCCTTTTCCCTTCATCTTCCTTCCTTCCTCCCTCTCTATCATCTCTTTCTTTCTGCTCACGGGAGCTCCCATGGCGCCGCCCATGGATCCGAGCAAGCTGCCGCCGGAAACACAACCCATCCACTGGACCCCCTCCGCCCCAACGGTCGCGACCTCTGGCGCCTCCCTGGCGTCCGCCGCTGCCTAGTCGTCATCCTCGAAGCCCACGATTGCAACACCTCCTCCAGGGCCGGACTAGGGGGTGTGAGGCTCCAATAAATTATGTACTTGGGAGGTGTAAACAAGCTCAGTTGACCAAAAAATGGAGTTCCGAAGGTTGCTGGATCCAAGCAGAGTGAGGAGCCTGCTGCGTCGCTGTAGAGAATGGACGAGACCCGGCGCCACCGCATCACAAGAGTGTGTTGTGCGTCCCTTGCTCATTCAGTTCAGTTGTCTCGTAAGAAAACCTGAAGGGAAATGTATTGTCAAGAGATGCCAATACTATTGTTGCTTCTTTGCAACTTTTTTGTTCATTTCTTACAAGAAACTCTAGCCTATTCATATCTGGTGCTGCTACAAACTTACAAAGTGTACAGGTAGACTAGCCTGGTATATTCAGTACTTCAATTTATTGTTCAGTTATACCACTTGTTGGTACAAAAAAACTATGTTAGTTCTACACATTTTCCAGTGTTATGTGCTAGAATTTCAGTGTTAAGTACTACAAAAATGTTCAATTTGGAGAGGTTCCGATGCTTTGTTGCTGCTGTTATGTGCTAGAATTTCAGTGTTATAAATCATTTCTTGTGTTCTTGTTAAGCCTATAAGTGAGGCTCTAAAAATGCAGTTTGGATAAGTTCCAGTGCTTTGTTGTTGCTGTTATATTGTACACAATCTGCACTTTAAAGAGGGTCCAATGCTTGGATGGTGTCGTTTCTTGCTATTAAGCGTGCAAGTGTGTTGTGAAAATCTGCAATTTGAGATATTCTAGTGCTTTGCTGTTGTTCGTTAATCCTGTACTAGGACTTGTAAAAGTCAGAAATCAGGAGACATTCAAGTCCCATGTTGTGGTTGTTTTCTTGCTTCTGCTAAGTCCATAGGTGTGTGCTATTTTGTTTTCGAACAATCTCGTGCGTTGGATCTATATTGGATGTCAGATAAAAGAGGGCATGTTACAACACGACTTGCTAGAGGCAAGTTACTAGATCTCGGTCCAGATAGGACAAACAATATTAGGGATTGTTGCGTCTGTGTTGTGTGGTATGGTAACTTAGTTATTTCTTGGCTAGATACACCGCAATATTGGTACCAGTTTGAAGTTGAGATCAATTTTCACCGTGTGGATGAAAATTGATGCTATTTTCTAGTGTGAAGAATTTTTTTCAGTCACACCGTAATTTTTGTTTCCTATTTTTGAAAGATTGACTACTCCTTTTTAATTCGGTTGACACCGTAATATCGGCAACAAAAATTGAAAAAGCAATTAGGTGACTAATGGGTGTTCACTTTTCACATCGTTTTTCACATGGTAATTTATGCATTACAACCCTCAAAAAAATTTATGCATTACAGATTTGATGAAGGAAATATGCCCTAGAGGCAATAATAAAGTTATTATTTATTTCCTTATATCACGATAAATGTTTATTATTCATGCTAGAATTGTATTAACCGGAAACATAATACATGTGTGAATACATAGACAAACAGAGTGTCACTAGTATGCCTCTACTTGACTAGCTTGTTAATCAAAGATGGTTATGTTTCCTAACCATGGACAAAGAGTTGTTATTTGATTAACGGGATCACATCATTAGGTGAATGATCTGATTGACATGACCCATTCCATTAGCTTAGCACCCGATCGTTTAGTATGTTGCTATTGCTTTCTTCATGACTTATACATGTTCCTATGACTATGAGATTATGCAACTCCCGTTTGCTGGAGGAACACTTTGTGTGCTACCAAACGTCACAATGTAACTGGGTGATTATAAAGGTGCTCTACAGGTGTCTCCAAAGGTACATGTTGGGTTGGCGTATTTCGAGATTAGGATTTTGTCACTCCGATTGCCGGAGAGGTATCTCTGGGCCCTCTCGGTAATGCACATCACCTAAGCCTTGCAAGCATTGCAACTAATGAGTTAGTTGCGAGATGATGTATTATGAAACGAGTGAAGAGACTTGCCGGTAACGAGATTGAACTAGGTATTGGATACCGACGATCGAATCTCGGGCAAGTAACATACCGATGACAAAGGGAACAACGTATGTTGTTATGCGGTCTGACCGATAAAGATCTTCGTAGAATATGTAGGAGCCAATATGAGCATCCAGGTTCCGCTATTGGTTATTGACCAGAGACGTGTCTCGATCATGTCTACATTGTTCTCGAACCCGTAGGGTCCGCACGCTTAAGGTTTCGATGATAGTTATATTATGAGTTTATGAGTTTTGATGTACCGAAGGAGTTCGGAGTCCCGGATGAGATCGGGGACATGACGAGGAGTCTCGAAATGGTCGAGACGTAAAGATCGATATATTGGACGACTATATTCGAACATCGGAAAGGTTCCGAGTGGTTCGGGTATTTTTCAGAGTACCGGGGAGTTACGGGAATACGGGAGAAGAAGTATATGGGCCTTATTGGGCTTTAGGGGAGAGGGAGAGGCAGGCCGCTCGCCCCCCTAAGGCCTAGTCCGAATTGGACTAGGGGGAGGGGCTGCGCCCCCTCCTTCCTTCTCTTCCCTCTTCCCCTTCCTTGTCTCCTACTCCTACTATATGGAAGGACTCCTAGTTGGACTAGGAAAGGGGGAATCCTACTCCCGGTGGGAGTAGGACTCCCCTAGGGCGCGCCATAGAGAGGGCCGGCCCTCCCCTCCTTTATATACGGGGGCAGGGGGCACCCCATAGACACACAAGTTGATCTTCGTGATCGTTCCTTAGCCGTGTGCGGTGCCCCCCTCCACCATATTCCACCTCGGTCATATTGTAGCGGTGCTTAGGCGAAGCCCTGCGACGGTTGAACATCAAGATCGTCACCACGCCGTCGTGCTGACAGAACTCCTCCCCGAAGCTTTGCTAGATGGGAGCCCGGGGAGCGTCATCGAGCTGAACGTGTGCCAAGAATTCGGAGGTGCCGGAGTAACGGTGCTTGGATCGGTTGGACCGGGAAGACGTACGACTACTTCCTCTATGTTGCGTCAACGCTTCCGCTTCGGTCTACGAGGGTACGTCGACAACACTCTTCTCTCGTTGCTATGCATCACCATGATCTTGCGTGTGCGTAGGAATTTTTGAAATTACTACGTTCCCCAACAGTGGTATCAGAGCCTAGGTTTTATGTGTTGATGTTATATGCACGAGTAAAACACAAGTGAGTTGTGGGCGATATTAGTCATACTGCTTACCAGCATGTCATACTTTGGTTCCGCGGTATTGTTGGACGAAGCGGCCCGGACCGACATTACGCGTACGCTTACGCGAGACCGGTTCTCCCGACGTGCTTTGCACAAAGGTGGCTAGCGGGTAAAAGTTTCTCCAACTTTAGTTGAACCGAGTGTGGCTACGCCCGGTCCTTGCGAAGGTTAAAACAGCACCAACTTGACAAACTATCGTTGTGGTTTTGATGCGTAGATAAGATTGGTTCTTGCTTAAGCCCGTAGCAGCCACGTAAAACTTGCAACAACAAAGTAGAGGACGTCTAACTTATTTTTACAGGGCATGTTGTGATGTGATATGGTCAAGACATGATGCTAAATTTTATTGTATGAGATGATCATGTTTTGTAACCAAGTTATCGGCAACTGGCAGGAGCCATATGGTTGTCGCTTTATTGTATGCAATGCAATTGCGCTGTAATGCTTTACTTCATCAATAAGCGGTAGCGATAGTCGTGGAAGTATAAGATTGGTGAGACGACGACGATGCTACGATGGTGATCAAGGTGTCGCGCCGGTGACGATGGTGATCACGACGGTGCTTCGAAGATGGAGATCACAAGCACAAGATGATGATGGCCATATCATATCACTTATATTGATTGCATGTGATGTTTATCTTTTATGCATCTTATCTTGCTTTGATTGACGGTAGCATTTTAAGATGATCTCTCACTAATTATCAAGAAGTGTTCTCCCTGAGTATGCACCGTTGCGAAAGTTCTTCGTGCTGAGACACCACGTGATGATCGGGTGTGATAGGCTCTACGTTCAAATACAACGGGTGCAAAACAGTTGCACACGCGGAATACTCAGGTTATACTTGACGAGCCAAGCATATACAGATATGGCCTCGGAACACGGAGACCGAAAGGTCGAGCGTGAATCATACAGTAGATATGATCAACATAGTGATGTTCACCAATGAAACTGCTCCATCTCACGTGATGATCGGACATGGTTTAGTTGATTTGGATCACATGATCACTTAGAGGATTAGAGGGATGTCTATCTAAGTGGGAGTTCTTAAGTAATATGATTAATTGAACTTAAATTTATCATGAACTTAGTCCTGGTAGTATTTTGCAAATTATGTTGTAGATCAATAGCTCGCGTTGTTGCTTCCCTGTATTTATTTTGATATGTTCCTAGAGAAAATTGTGTTGAAAAATGTTAGTAGCAATGATGCGGATTGGATCCGTGATCTGAGGTTTATCCTCATTGCTGCACAGAAGAATTATGTTCTTGATGCACCGCTAGGTGATAGACCTATTGTAGGAGCAGATGCAGACGTTATGAACGTTTGGCTAGCCAAATATGATGACTACTTGATCGTTTAGTGCACCATGCTTAAAGGCTTAGAATCGGGACTTCAAAGACGTTTTGAACGTCATGGACCATATGAGATGTTCCAGGAGTTGAAGTTAATATTTCAAGCAAATACCCGAGTTGAGAGATATGAAGTCTCCAACAAGTTCTATAGCTAAGAGATGGAGGAGAATCGCTCAACTAGTGAGCATGTGCTCAGATTGTCTGGGTACTACAATCGCTTGAATCAAGTGGGAGTTAATCTTCCAGATAAGATAGTGATTGACAGAATTCTCTAGTCACCATCACCAAGTTAGTAGAACTTCGTGATGAACTATAGTATGCAAGGGATGACGAAAACGACTCCCGAGCTTTTCATGATGATGAAATCGATGAAGGTAGAAATCAAGAAAGAGCATCAAGTGTTGATGGTTGACAAGATCACTAGTTTCAAGAAAAGGGCAAAGGGAAAAAGCGGAACTTTAAGAAAAACAGCAAGCAAGTTGCTGCTCAAGTGAAGAAGCCCAAGTCTAGTCCTAAGCCTGAGACTAAGTGCTTCTACTGCAAAGGGACTGGTCACTGGAAGCGGAACTACCCCGAGTGATTGGCGGATAAGAAGGATGGCAAAGTGAACATAAGTATATTTGATATACATGTTATTGATGTGTATTTTACTAGTGTTTATAGCTACCCATCAGTATTAGATACTAGTTCAGTTGCTAAGATTAGTAACTCGAAACGGGAGTTGCAGAATAAACAGAGACTAGTTAAGGGTGAAGTGACGATGTGTGTTGGAAGTGGATCCAAGATTGATATAATCATCATCGCACACTCCCTATACTTTCGGGATTAGTGTTGAACCTAAATAATTGTTATTTGGTGTTTGCGTTGAGCATGAATATGATTTGATTATGTTTATTGTAATACGGTTATTTATTTAAGTAAGATAATAAATTGTTGTTCTGTTTACATGAATAAAACCTTATATGGTTACACACCCAATGAAAATGGTTCATTGGATCTCGATCGTAGTGATACACATATTTATAATATTGAAGCCAAAAGATGCAAAGTTAATAATGATAGTGCAACTTATTTGTGGCACTGTCGTTTAGGTCATATTGGTGTAAAGCGCATGAAGAAACTCCATGCTGATGGGATTTTGGAATCACTTGATTATGAATCACTTGATTATGAATCACTTGGTGCTTGCGAACCATGCCTTATGGGCAAGATGACTAAAGACTCCGTTCTCCGGAACAATGGAGCGAGCAACAGATTTGTTGGAAATCATACATACTGATGTATGTGGTCCGATGAATATTAAAGCTCGCGACAAGTATCATTATTTTCTGACCTTCACAGATGATTTAAGCAGATATGAGTATATCTACTTGATGAAACATAAGTCTGAAAAGTTCAAAGTATTTCAGAGATTAAGTGGAAAATCATCGTGACAAGAAAATAAAGTTTCTACGATCTGATCGCAGAGACGAATATTTGAGTTACGAGTTTGGTCTTCGATTAAAACAATGTGGAATAGTTTCACAAACTCATGCCACCTGAAACACCACAACATAATGGTGTGTCCGAACGTCATAACCGTACTTTATTGGATATAGTACAATCTATGATGTTTCTTACCGATTTACCAATATCGTTTTGGGATCATGCATTAGAGACAGCTGCATTCACGTTAAAAAGGGGCACCATCTAAGTCCGTTGAGACGACACAATCTGAACTATGGTTTGACAAGAAACCGAAGTTGTCGTTTCTTAAAGTTTGGGATTGTGATGCTTATATGAAAAAGTTTCATCTTGATAAGCTCAAACTCAAATCGGAGAAATATGTCTTCATAGGATACCCAAAGGAGACTGTTGGCTACATCTTCTATCACAGATCCGAAAGGCAAGACATTCGTTGCTAAGAATGGATCCTTTCTAGAGAAAGAGTTTCTCTTGAAAGAAGTGAGTGGGAGGAAAGTAGAACTTGATAAGGTAATTGTACCTTCTCCCTTATTGGAAAGTAGTTCATCACAGAAATATGTTCCTGTGACTACTACACCAATTAGTGAGAAAGCTAATGATGATGATCATGTAACTTCAGATCAAGTTACTACCGAATCTCGTAGGTTAACCAGAGTGAGATCCGCACCAGAGTGGTACAGTAATCTTGTTCTGGAGGTCATTCTACTTGACCATGACGAAACTTGCGAACTATGAGGAAGCGATGATGAGCCCAGATTCCGCGAAATGATTTGAAGCCATGAAATCTGAGATATGATCCATGTATGAGAACAAAGTATGGACTTTGATGGATTTTCCCGATGATCGGCAAGTCATAGAAAATAAATGAATCTTTAAGAAGAAGACTGATGCTGACGGTAATATTACTGTCTACAAAGCTCGACTTGTCGCAAAAGGTTTTCGGCAAGTTCAAGGGATTGACTACGATGAGACCTTCTCACTCGTAGCGATGCTTAAGTCTGTCCAAATCATGTTAGCAATTGCCGCATTTTTATGAAATCTGACAAATGGATAAACAAAACTACATTCCTTAATGGATTTAAAGAAGAGTTGTATATGATGCAACCAGAAGGTTTTTCAATCCTAAAGGTGCTAACAAAATATGCAAGCTCCAGCGATCCATCTATGGACTGGTGCAAGCATCTCGGAGTTGGAATATGCGCTTTGATGAGATGATCAAAGTATATAGTTTTATACAGACTTGTGATGAAGCCTGTATTTACAAAAAAGTGAGTGGAGCACCACAGCATTTCTGACAAGTATATGTGAATGACATATTATTGATCGAAAATAATGTAGAATTATTTTACAAAGCATAAAGGAGTGTTTGAAAGAAGTTTTTCAAAGAAAGACCTCGGCGAAGCTGCTTACATATTAATCATCAAGATCTATAGAGATAGATCAAGACGCTTGATAAGTTTTTTCAATGAGTACATACCTTGACAATATTTTGAAGTAGTTCAAAATAGAACAGTCAAAGAAAGAGTTCTTGCATGTGTTACAAGGTGTGAAATTGAGTAAGACTCAAAGCCCGACCACGACCGAAGATAGAAAGAGAATGAAAGTCATTCCCTATGCCTCAGCCATAGGTTCTATAAAGTATGTCATGCTGTGTACCAAATCTATTGTATACCCTACACTGATGTTGGCAAGGGAGTACAATAGTGATCTAGGAGTAGATCACTGGATAGCGGTCAAAATTATCCTTACTGGAATAAGGAAATATTTCTCGATTATGGAGGTGACAAAAGGTACGTCGTAAAAAGTTACGTCGATGCAAGTTTTGACACAGATCTGGATGACTCTAAGTCTCGATCTAGATACATATTGAAAGTGGGAGCAATTAGCTAGAGTAGCTCCGTGCAGAGCATTGTAGACATAGAAATTCGCAAAATACTTACGGATCTGTATGTGACAGACCCGTTGACTAAAATCATCTCACAAGCAAAACATGATCACACCTTAGTACTCATTGGGTGTTAATCACATAAGCGATGTGAACTAGATTATTGATTCTAGTAAACCCTTTGGGTGTAGGTCACATGACGATGTAAACTATGGGTGTTAATCACATGGTGATGTGAACTATTAGTGTTGAATCACATGGCAATGTGAACTAGATTATTGACTCTAGTGCAAGTGGGAGACTGAAGGAAATATGCCCTAGAGGCAATAATAAAGTTATTGTTTATTTCCTTATATCATGATAAATGTTTATTATTCATGCTAGAATTGTATTAACCAGAAACATAATACATGTGTGAATACATAGACAAACAGAGTGTCACTAGTATGCCTTTACTTGACTAGCTCGTTAATTAAAGATGGTTATGTTTCCTAACCATGGACAAAGAGTTGTTATTTGATTAAAGGATCACATCATTAGGTGAATGATCTGATTGACATGACCCATTCCATTAGCTTAGCACCCGATCGTTTAGTATATTGCTATTGCTTTCTTCATGACTTATACATGTTCCTATGACTATGAGATTATGCAACTCCCGTTTGCCGGAGGAACACTTTGTGTGCTACCAAACGTCACAATGTAACTGGGTGATTATAAATGTGCTCTACACGTCATGCTAGAATTTTTGTATAAATAACACGGTAATATAAGTACCACATAACTGATATTTTACATACAAGCACCGTGGTAACTTTTGATCCGGCAAAAAAGTTACTGAAAACACAACCCCGGTAACTTTTTCTGTAAATACTATGGTAATATACATTTTGTAGACATGATAACTTAATTACAAACACCGCGATAAAATTAAACAAGGAGGGGAGTTGTTAAAAAATAAACCCAATAACTTTATGTGAAAATAACATGATAATATATGAACCATGTACATGATAATTTACGTAAAAACATCGCGGTAAAATTGACCAAGGGAAAAATGTTATTGACAAATGTACTCCCAATAACTTCTGTGTGAGTAGCTTGGTAAAATAGGAAACACCGACTTGATAATTTGGGTGCAAACACCATGGTAACTTTGTCCAAAGAGGGGAAAATTATTGAAAAATATACCTCGATAACTCACGTGAAAATAGAACGGTAATATACGAATCATATACCCGATAACTTACGTACAAACACCACGGTAACTTTGACTAAAGAGCAAAAAAGTTGTCGAAAAACATACCCGCGATAACTTAAGTGAAAATAGCACTATTATATATGAACCGCAAAATCCGATAACTTACGTCCAAATACTATGATTAGTTTGATTCGAGTGGATGAAGTTGTTGAAAATATACCTCGGGAACTTATGTGTAAATAGCACGGTAATAGTCTTGGTTTGGGGAAAAGTAGTAAAAAGTGGTCGAAAAATACACATGGTAACTTTTTGTATGTAAATAGCATAGAAATTACGCACCACAACCTTGATAATTTAGGTCCAAACACCACGGTAAATTTGATCTGGAGAAAAAAAATTGTTGAAAAGATATCCCGGTAACTTTTGTGTAAATAGCATAGTAATATACACCCAGCATACCTGATAATTTACATACCCCATAATTTACATACAAATACCATGGTAATATTTGACTCGGTAGGGAAATTGTTGAAAACATACCCCCGTAAATTTTGTGTAAATAGCATGGTTACATACGCATCACATACCTACGTACAAACACCACAGTAATCTTGATCAAGTAGAAAAAAATGTTAGAAACATACCCCCCGGTAACTTATATAAAAACACCATGGTTATATACGAACCGCAGACCTAAAAACAACATGGTAATATAATAACCGCAGGCCCGATAACTTATATGAATAAAGCATGGTAATATATGAACTGCAGGGTCGGTGAACCATTTTTATGCCTTCGATAACTTATGTGGAAATAACACAGTAACTTGCATATAATGGACATGGTAACTTATGTAGCCTAGGTGTGATAAATTTTGGCTGAAAAAAAGTCATCGGAACATGCCAACATGGGATCTAGTTTCGAAGATCTCCTCGCGACGAATCTTTTATGTAGAAATGGTTTTTACATCGGACCAATGATTTGAGCTACAAAACATTTTAAAATTTTGGAATAAAGAGAACCTAGAATGACATCAGCTTTTTTATCCTCTAGTGTATGCATATAATTAGAAAGAGAAATGCAGGTGAAAGAAGAAAGAATGCTAATGTATGCATGTATTTAAAGTGAATGAAGTAGAGGTGTGGCAGTTTTGCTTATATGGCACACATGTGCCAAATATCACGGTCCATATATAATTATTTAGAAGTACAAAGAGTAAAAACAGTATGTCTAAAAAATATTCCAGCCATTCATGTGCTTCTGAAATTGCACATGTATCTTTTTAAAGTGTTTCATGTAATTAAAAAATGTTTGGCCATTTTTTAAATTGTTGATGTAAATTCTAAAAAATGTGCTGAATGCATTTTAAAATGATGTTCATATGATTAGAAAATGGTACTCAAGCCACCGACACGCTCGTTGATGTAAATGTTTAAAGAATAAACTCCACTATCTCTCAAACGAAATGAGGTTCCTGAAGTTCTACATAACAAAGTCAATTTATTAAACAAGAATAGGCTGCAAGAATGAAAGAGTCTTTTTATCTTAGTCAAGGTGCTCACTCTGCCACAAAGGAGGAACTGGCAAAATATAAATAGTCATTTATTAAACAAATTGTTCATGTAATGTAAAAAGTGTTCAATGCATTTTTGAAAAAAAAACTCATGTAATAAAACAAGTGTTTGGCGCATTTAAGAAAATGTTCATGTAGTTCCAGAAATTTTTCAAAACAAATCTGCAAAATGTTTGTGTAATTCAAAGAAGTGTTTGACGTATTTTAAAATGTTCATGTGATTAGAAAGTGTTCGACACATTTTAAAAACAGTTAGTGTACATAAAATTGTTCAATGCACTTTTAAAAATGTCCATGGGAGTTTAAAAAGTTAATGCCTCTTAAACAAAATGTTCATGTAATGTTAAAGAAGCAATTTTATAATTGTTTGTTTGTTGTTAAAATGACATTTAGATACTTTATAGAAAATAAATCGGAATAAGAAGGGAAAAGCGAAAATGTTTGACTTATTTTTTTAATGTAGTTAAAAATAAATAAGAAAGAAACAAAAAGAAAAGCAAGAAATAACAAAGAAAAAGGAATGAAACACAAAAAAGTCAGTAAAAAAATGAAACTACCACATGAAAAATGGGATAAAGAAAACCACTCGGAACGCTCGAAGAGTAGATAAGAAAACGATGCAGAAACTAGAAAGAAAACCACTCCCTGTCAGTCCCGAGCTACAAGCCCGACCCATGCTGGAACGGCTGTAGGTCGCATCTCGAAATAAGTGAGATAAAGCATTTTGTGCTTATTCAATCGCCTAGTGCACTAAAATTAAACCCATCGAAACAGCGTCTTCTGGTTGCGTCAGCCAGCGCCGTTCTCCCGTCTAGTCACATCGGGCGGCACCAATCCCGGCCGCTTCAGCTCTGGGCCAACATTAATATGGCGCCAGAAGCGGTGCATCCGTTGGAGTGGTAGCGTGGGTGAGGATTTTGGATGGACCTAGATGTCGGACGGTTAGGTGGAAGTTGTCTGGACTCCCGTAAAACCCCCATCCTACCGATTTGTGGGAAAACAAACGTCTGAGTCGGTTTACAGACGGATAGGTTACCACATTGGATGATAAAATATGTCGGAACCGCTTAGTGAGGACATGCGTGTGCAGTTTGAAGGTCCGCGTTGTATATGCCGTTAAGGGAGAAAGAAAAGGCAAGTTGTGGGCTATGCCAAGTGGCAGCCGGTGGTTGGGTAAGGTGAGAAAAGCTTTTTTAGATGGCTGTGATGTCTTTGGCTACATGTGCATATAGATGTAGGCTTCTCTTCTTGACTTGACAACATGCATGTCTTCTAGGCTGGTAACACTGGGCATATAATGGAGATGCAATCAATGAATGCACGTATGTATTTGTTTGGTTCATGTAATTTTAAGCATGCTCCCTCATCTTCATATCAAATTTTGCCTGGCTCCGGTGAGGGAGGGGCAATAACGGCGGCACGTCTTCGGCTCGTTTTAGTGCTTGTAGTCGTCGCTAGGTGGTCTACAGACCTGGATGTAATTTTTATTATTTCTAGTGTTCGTTGTATTGCCATGATTAAAGATGAATAGATTGAAAGTTTTCTCTCAAAAAAATAAAAGTGGGTTTTTTTCTTTTCTTTTCTTTTCGAGATGGATGTAAGGTCCACCTGTCTCACCCCAGGGAAGGGGCTCGTTTTGTGAGATGGTCGGCTAAGGCAAAACTTCATCTCAGGCGACGCGCAATAAGGCGTCCCAACTACGGTGCGCGTCCCAGCTACTAGTATTATAGCAAACTAGTGGTTGGGGCGCGCCCATGGCGCGCCGCCTGAGAGGAACATGGGGCGGTGCCAGATTGGGCACACCCTTTTCATATTGCTGGGTGTACTTCACTATTATTTCATGGTCTTGACTGAGAAAAAATAAAAGAGAACACTGGAAATGCAACACTCATACCATGCATCAGCTTAGGACTCATAGATATTAACATGTGTCTTATATAGATTACATGACCGAAGACATAAACGGAAGTGGTTCAGAAGCAACGCATACGCCATCCAAAAGTGGAGGCACAGTCAATCAACTTCATGGAGCATTTTCGTCTCTTGTTGTGAAAAAGGAAGTTCTGCCCAAATGATTTTCTAGCAGTGAGTAAAATGGCTCATCTCGGCCCGCGAGCCCCCCCCCCCCCCCCCCCCCCCCCCCCCCCCCCCCCCCCCCCCCCCCCCCCCCCCCCCGGCCCCCGCGTCGTCCCCTTGGGCGACTCGGGGGCGACTAGGGTTCCGCCGCCACCGCCACCCCCCCTCTCCACCCCCTTCCTTCCCCTCGCCGCTACCAGAGACGGCCGCCGGGAATCCCGCGCGGACGCCGGTGAAGGTGGCGGCAGGGATCTCGGCGCTCCTCCCCCTCTTGGAGGCTTGTGGTTCCTTGGGCGGCGGCCCTTGCCGGAGAGGCGACGTCGTCGGGCGATGGGCGGCGTTCGCAGGGGGTGCTGGCCAGCGTGCCCGGCCATGCGGGCGGCGGGTGGCTGGTGGAATTCGGCCATGGCGTGTTTTGCTTCGTCAGATCTGGAGGTGTGAAATCCCTATCCCCTGCTGCTTCTCTCTCACCTCCGTGGTGGGCTAGCTTCGTCTGGCTCCGTTGTTGGTGCGTGTTGGTGGTCAGCCAGGGAACCGGGGGAAACCTTGGCCGGTCCGGCCGGCCCGGCGGCGGCAACGCCCAAGGGCGCTGCTTTCCTCCATGGGGGCGCAGCCGAGGTCCCCTGCTCTCCACCCCGATCCCCCTGCCCGGGTGAAAACCTCTATCCCCGGCGGATTTGGCGGCGACGGCGCCTTGCGCGCCGTGACCTTGCTGGAGGCGTCGTCAAGGGTGCGGGGATCGGTCGGGAGGTTATGCAGGTGAGGGATTGCGCTACCTCCTATGCGTCGTCCGATTCCTGAAGCTTGTCTCCAACTAGTTGGGCATGAACTGTGGCGGAGCAGCCGGCGAGGTATATCCCGAATCGATGTGGTCATCCCATGTCCACCTTGCGATGCGAGGGCGACATTCTTCCAGCTCTAGGGTGAGCTTCTCGAAATCCCGACGGTGCGGCGCCTACGAGCCATGGCGAGGGGGAAGGGTCCCTCTTCGGTGATTGAGAAGGAAGATGTTGGCTCCTTTCTTCTCTAAGTGTTCCTGGAGCACGGTCCATCCTCGAAGGTCGGCTATGTCCTGATGCGCTGCTCCGTTTCTGCTACATATGATCCTAGTGTGGAGTGCTCGACCTTTACTAGTTGTTCTTTTGTGGCTTGTGGAGGTTGTAGTGAGTAGTATTTCCAGTGTTCCCCGTTGTATTGTTCTGACCGTTGTAAGTTGGGTTGTCTGCTGTAATTCCTGGCCGGTTAATGGCTTTGTTAATTCAAAGCCGGGCTCTTCGCGAGCCTTCGTTCTAATAAATGGCTCATCTCTCCATCTTTATCCAACTCGGTGGAAATAGCAGGACGAGCCGGTTCGAGAGAAAATGAAGAAGTGACGCCATGCCCGTCCGAGCGTGTACCAGCCAAAATGCGGCACTGGCACAGCGAAGCAGCCGACGTTGAGCTGATCTTTGTCGTCCTGCAGCTGCTCCCTCATCTCCTGTAGGAGCGCCTCTATCTGCGGGGGCACCAGCCCGCCTACCCGTAGCACCCGCTTGCAGCAGCCATGCCCGCAAGCTTGCCGCGACAAAGCATGCTGCAGCGCAGCATCACATGAGACTCCGGCGAGCGCGCTGGCAACCATGCCACGACAGAGCATGCTGCAAGGCAGCATCCCATGAGACTCTGGCAAGCAGCCGCGCCGGCAAGCTTGCTACGATGGAGCATGCTGCAAGGCAGCATTCCATGAGACTCTGGCGAGCAGCCACGCAGGCAAGCTTGTCGCGACAGAGCATGCTGCAAGGCAACACCCCATGAGACTCCGACAAGCAGCCGCGCCAGAAAAGCTTGCCGTGACAGAGCATCCGGCCAGCAGCCGTGCCTGGACAGCTCGTAGTAAAACATCGGCAAGCTCGCCACGCCCGACAGCAGGTTTAGTCCCATGGCGGCCACTTCCGTGGACGATGCATCGCTGCTCGCTGCTTTCCATCCTGCTACACATACTCGACAATGCAATGACATGCGAAATTGTCAGAGATTGAGCGAACAGAGGTTAGGTGTAACGAGAATTATGAAACTGAAACCACCAACGAGCTCATGCACCTGAGTCTGTCGGTGCGGCCTCGATCGTCTTGGTGGTGACCTCCATCCGTCAGCTGCCGCCTTTCTTGCCGAGCCTGTCATAGAATGAGGTGTCAATGATTTTTAGGACAACGTGGTAAGTGAGATACGTGGATACGTGGATTCATGAATGTCAGCAAAGCTGAGGAACATAGACCAGGTCATCTGGCTGCTCACACAAAGTACATTATAGGAACTCAGATGCAAATAACAACAAGAAGATCTAATCAGTACTCCCTCCGCCTGGAATTACTTGTCACAAAAATGGATGAAAATAGATGTATCTATAACTAAAATACGTCTAGATACATCCATTTCTATGACAAGTATTTTCGGACGAAGGGAGTATAAACAATAGGTTATACTTCCTCTGTAAATAAATATAAAATATTTTAGATCACTACTTTAGTGATCTAAAACATCTTATATTTGTTTACAGAGGAAGTACCAATCTTTCGACAGATCAACAACAATCACAAGTTTTTGACTAATTGGTTCATGATTTTTTTGTCTAAACAAAGTGATTGCACAGATCCCAGCAGGTCATGCAGTAGACCTTTTTATGAAACTTTTATGAAGCCCAATCTACATGATTTCATTTTTCAAGAAACAACTCTTAGAGAGATAAAATAGAATAAAATGTTATAAGGTCAAGCAAGCAATGAGATATTAGTGACTATCCGGTAGCGGAAATAGCAGCAAGGCCAGATGCGAGTTCGCACCCATCTGATGATCTGACAAAACTCCTAGGGCTCTATTTGTTTAGAGAAGTGGCTGAGGGTGAAGGGCCACCCATGGATGATAATGGAGAATATATCCTGATTTGTCAAATATCCCTGAGAGAAGTCAATTGTTACATCTTATTTAATAGTGATAAAACCTGATGCTTGGAATGCACTATATGTCAATTTGAGGTAAGAACATTATCTACATGGAAAAGGTAAACTGCAACTCTAATAGTGATAAATGATAACCTATGCAATAATAGTACTTGTTTCAGCAAAATAGCGACAAACAAGCACACACACTAATATTGCATCAGCTACACGCCAACAAATTAATGACCAGGATGATAGAACGGTACATAAGTTTCACCTTCTGATGATCCCACAAAATAGATAGTGGCAGCTGACGATGTTTCAATATTGTCGTTATCCCATCACAATGTTATATAATTTGTTTAATAAAAGGCAATGCAATGAGTATAATATGTATATATCTAGCCCAGCTTAATTCTATTTTATATTTCTTCTACACAGTCTGGAACTCATATCCCCAGCAATGAACCAAACCTAGAGCTTCACTGGGACAAAATAATGACCGTTGCTCATTATTTTGCACAATTTCCATGAATACGATCATCAATCAAAATATCATAGTTCGGCTTCATGTCCCGATTCTCGTCCTATGAATTGCTATAAAGAGATATAAGCTATAAATAAACATGCAAGACAAAAATGTCATAAACTTATCAGTTATCACACAAATAAGAATTTGCACTTGTACTAAACTTTTGGTTAAAGTCATGGCAGTTTGAAAAGAACTACAACCACAACTCATGGGCTTGAAATGCTTCGTGTGAGATAATCAGAGTGATCTGTTGTAGTTACTATAAATACAAGTCATCCTAGTTTGTAGGCATCATAGGAAGTCCAAGGACATGCAAGTGATCCTATGAGACCCAGCACAACATCGTTTGGTGAAACTGATGCATCAATTGCACTGTAGTGTATCTACCATAGATAAATAGCTGTGTAACATTGTATTTTCTTTTTTCTTTTTTATTAGTGGCTTAAAGTCTTGTACACCAAGGCCTGCCATAACGTAGTAACTCAGTTGATTCAGCTTGCTGTTCCAAGCAATGAATATAAAAATATGCTGACTGCAGGTTAATTTACCTGTAGGTGCTTGTGGGGGTGAAGGAGGGGCTCGTTTCTGAAGTGCAGCACCTAAAATCAGTGTGTACTGTTTCCTTCAAACCCCATATTTACCTTCTGGTTCTGTGTGTATCCTAAACATTTTCAAGCTAACACTGTGGTATTTGCTTCAAGGACATAAAGGAAATCAGGTCAGTTATTTAGGAAGAGAAGGCAAACTCAATAAACCCAGGCCGGGCAGGCACAAGAGCAAGTACTAAGACTGATGATGTATGAATGCAGGAATAAACTACAGTGCAAGCATGAAATATGTGATAGTTTATTCATTGCTTTCACATCATTACTCAAATAACTTATACAGTAAGTAGACCCATCAAATGAGCTGGGCATTACCCTCTGAAACAAAAATTGAAGATAATGCACAGAATTAGATTAGAATGGCAAGGCTAGAAGTTGCATTTAAGATACTTATACGAGTATAAACATCACACATGTACAGGCTCTTTCATCGAACACCTTGTAGGCACATAAACAAGAAGGAGATTTTCTTTCGGACTAAATAGAGAGAGGGGGGGGGGGGCGAAATAGGAAGACCGGACAGATTCAAACTCACCTTCCCCTCCCGCTTGACGTCAGCGCCACGTGAGCCAGAGTGGAGGTCGACATAGATGACGAGCTCGCGCATGGCATAGCCCGTGGCTTTCAACCTAAAGAGGCCATTCATCTTAGGGGATAGTACGTCGCCGTGGGAACGAAGGCAAGGTCGCAGCAGCAGGCCTCATCTGTGGTGCCGACCAGAAGGCGAACCAGTCACGAAACAACGTCACGACCAGCGAGCTAGCCGTGCCCGTGCACCGCCCCTCCTAGCTAGGGCGGCTGCCTCCTCCGGGGATGGAATAAATCCAAGGGGACCCTCCTGCCAATGGCCATGAATGGGAAGGACCAGATCACGGGAAGAAGAGGCTCCCCATCAACCATCTCCACCACCGACACCTCCTGCTACGGGGCCGAGACGTGCGCCGTCCGCATCGGATCGCCTCCATCCATTGTCCTTCTGGCGCACCGGAGCTCGGCTAGGAGACAGGAACGGGGAGGAGAAGAGGCAAAGGCGGAGGCCAAGAGAGAGAGAGAGAGAGAGAGATGCGGACACGAGGTGTGCGCGAGAGAGACGGAAGAGGAGGGATATGAGGTTTGCTTCGTGAGGAAGGGATGACGAGCAAAAACGTATCCAGTCCAGGTAACACCTCCCTCAGCGAGCGCCCTTTCCTTTCCATTTTTTTCTCTCCCATCGACACCTCCTGCCCAACCCACGCGCTCGCTCGATCGAGCCCTGCCGACGTGGACACCACGAGCGATCGCTCCTTCTGCGCAAGTTAATGCTTCTCGATGGCCAAAGTGGTGTTGTTGCGCATGCGGTCCATTTATTTCAAAGGTTTTTTATTTTGACTAACAAATTACAAATATATTGCCGAAAAAGGAGAAATACATTTTTATTTCAAAACATATAAAATCGTTGTTAGCCATTTTAAAAGTAGAAACCGCTATGTTACGAAATTCAAAAAGGTATTGTGAGCATGAAATGTTTGTCACCTTCTCAAAAAATGGTCAACGTCAACGTGTGCTTCAAAAATATTCTTTTGAAAAAAAATCCATCCATGGTTATAAAAAATTATGTATATACAAGAAAAAGATAATACATGAAAAACAAATCGAAAATAGGGGAGAAAGAAATGAAATAAAAAACTCTGCTCATGGAGTTGACAGAGCACAGAGGCCTCGGTGAAATAAATTAGGAAAATGTTTCGAGCCGGCGGAAGCTTGTGCCGGTTGCTCCCACACACACGCGCACTACCTAGGACCCCATGCATCGTTTCACTACGCGCGAGCACTGCCTTATACATCCCCTTCGCTTTTCTCACCGCACATGTCATCTCTCTCGCTCCATCCATCCCAATCCTATCATGGCGGCGCGCTTTACCATCTCTGCTCGCTCTCTGCTTCTTCCTCCACACGGCACAGCAGCGGTTGACACACGGTGTTGTGCGGCAGCGGCCATCGCGGGTCTCTGACCATGGGAGCACCACCATCCACCATCTCTGCATCTGTTTTCTGTCGACGATGACAAGTGCTGCAATCAGCACTCATCGGTGCTGGAGACGGCGGCGACAAGTGCTGAAGACCCGAGACAGCCGGCGACGGCCTTTTTGCTGCAATCGGGCATCCCAGGGCTGGAACCGGTGTCCCACGCTGCTTCAACCGTCGAAAGGTCTTCACGCTGTGGAGACGGACAGTGGGCTGCGGATGACCCTTTTTTGTTGCAACCAGCGAACCAGCATCATTTTTTGCTGCCATCGACCATGCGATTTGTTGGAACCAAACAGGCCATCGCCGCCGACGAGTGTTTTTGCTGGAACCAGTGTATGTTTTTGTTGGAACTAGCCTTTCTTTTTGCTACAATCCTTCTTTTGTTTGCTACAATCGAAAATGGGAGTCTCCCTGCTGAGTTATTTTGCTGGAACCAGTGTTTATTTTTGCTGAAACTAGTGTTTTTTTTTTTGCTACAATCAATCACTGAAGTTATATCTGCTCAACTTGATTTTGCTGGAAATGGTATCTTTTTTGCTGGAACCTTATAATGATTTGCTTCAACTGACCACTAAGCATTTGTTGCTTTTTTAGGGTTTTTTTTTTGCTGGACGTGATGGTGCAAGGCGACGACCACGGTGAGCCAGAGGCGGGGCTACGCTGGGGATGTAGCAATTATGGCCCCTGCACGCTGGATCTGGCCGTTTTTAGAGCTGCGTCCATGGTGAATCGCGTCTAAAATCAATGATGGTTGTGATGCAATCTCGACAGACAGGGGGTGGGACCTCGCCGCAGATCGTCGAGCACGGCCACAACGACGACCAAGAGGGGTGGTGGTGTGCCCGCAGGGAGCGTGTGAATCCCTTTCTTGTTTTTTCTGTTTTCTATGCCCGCAGGAGTGAGAAGAAAGATGGGGAAGGGAGGAAGACAACGCTGAGATTTGACAGTTTTTGTTTTCTAAATCGGGTGGCTAGCAGCAGACCGACGGAATGTTTGGACCGGCGGACCGGCGCCTATCATCGCCCAATTAATTACAGTCACGTATATTACTTTATTTCCTCCAAATACATTTCACAAACCCATCTCTGTTCTCCGATCACTAATTCGTGTACACTACATGCGCGTATATGACCTTACTCCCCCAAATACACTTAACAATAAATCCCATCTCCGATCACTAACCTTGTACACACTACATGCGCGCTTTAGGCTTGCCGAGGAACGGGTAGTCGGTGTAGCCCACGACGGGGTCAGGGGTGTAGAACGTCTTCCTCACGTACTTGTTGAGGCCGGCGTTGAGCCTGAGCCGCTCGACCAGGTCCGGGTTCGAAATGAACAGCCGCCCGAACGACACCAGGTCGGCGTCGCCGCTCTCCACCGCCTCCAGCCCGAGCTCCCGCGTGTAGCCGCCGCTGCACATGAACGTGCCCCGGTAGGCGCCCCGCAGGGTGCGCATGAGCCGGCTCTCCTCCTCGGCGCTGCCGTGCGGGCCCGACTCCGTCTGCCCGTAGGCCGCGTACCTTGGCTGTGTCACGTGGAGGTAGGCAAGCTGCCCGGCTTCCTGCTGGAGGGCGTTGAGCCGCTCAACGACGGCCATGCCGAGCTGCATCGGGTTCGAGTCGTAGGCATCAAGGTGGTCGATGGCCGGTGACACCCTCACCGCAGTTCGCTCTGCTCGGATGGCGGATACCACGGCTCGGGTCACCTCGAGTAGAAACTTGCAACGGTTGGTGAGCGATCCGCCGTACTCGTCGGTGCGGTCGTTGATGCCGTCCTTGAGGAACTGATCAATGATGTAGCCATGAGCGCCATGGATCTCGATGCCATCGAAGCCTGGGAACACAGTTGATCTACAATATCAGCTTACAATATACACGGAGCGTTTCTGCTCGTATAGGTTTATATGGTTGGATGCATCATGCAAAGGTTTGAATTAAGCGTGTCGTTTACCTGCTTCGATGGCGTTTATGGCAGCTTGGCGATATTGCTCAACTATGTCCGGTATTTCCAATGTCGCAAGGCGCCTTGGTGTGGGATAGGTTCCGTATGAACCATCAGGCAACAATATCTTCCACCTTGCTGATATTGGCTTATCAGTTGAGGATATTGGAGCAGCGCCGTCTGGCTGGTATACTGGTAGATGGAAGAACATTAGTCAACACTGGACACAACAGATGGTACGTTTCCATGCAAAAGATTTAGCAATTTAGATTTCCAACATATAGTCGGAGTCATGAATTTAACAAAAACACAGGATTTATGACGTTTGAGGTCTTCCATGTTTTGACAATTTCAATATGTTAATCCAGATAGAGAAAACTATGAATCAATCACGTCCCAGAATCTCAAGAAAAATAGAAGTGGATGCAAACATATATCCTCAAGGGCAACTGATAATCCAGGGCGATTGTGTTTAGTAAACCTGTTACGGATTTTAAAGAAAATGAGTTATCATTGTGCACAAAAATACATACCTTGGTGAGAAGCTCTGCCTACGTGCCATAATTGGCAGAAAAAGATGCCTCCCTTGGCATGAACAGCATCCACCACCTTTTTCCATCCATCTATCTGCTCTTGATTGTATATTCCAGGGACATGAGGAAACCTATCCAACAATGATTTATTAGTTAATCTTCTGAATTGGCGGTAGAAAACTAACATAAACTTTGCTATACGTCCATCAAGTGTGAGAATCAGAAGAACCTCTACTAGACATAAATTACAGTAAATATCTCAAGAAAAGGGCAGATTGTTTGAAAAGCGAAAAAGAAACATGTGTGAAAGTTTACGCAGAAACTACAAGATCAAATTTAATTCTGTACAAAAGATGCAAATTAAAAACTTAGGTGAACAGTGATTCCCCGCTGACCCTTGTTCAGTATGTGATTTTGTTTCTTGAATGTTGCAAATATCACTGAGTTTGATGTAAGAATTCATTTATACAGCAGATAAATGCAGTCGAGGACTCTCAGATGTTTTCCTCAAAACAGAATGTCTCCAGTTTCCAAATATTTGTAGCATGATCATGCATAATAATAGATGTGCAGCATTTGGTTAATGGAACCTGACTACTGGTTCCTTTTATTTTTGTTACTTATTAGCTTGAGCATCCCTCAACAAAAGAAAACTTATTAGCTTGAGCAGCTGACAGGACACCTTTTGTTTCTCATGATTGCGAAAGCTTAAGTACTTGAGCTATCTAGATATTTGCAAATTCAGTGCATCTCTCCCAAGATAAATCATACTCTAGGTGTTGCCATCTATTGATCATTTCCATATTCATACTCTGCAGCTCCACTTGAAAAGGGCATTGAGTCAGGAAAAGGCCATGAGCTTCTGATGGATATTCAATCTCATGGTCAGACTGTGGGTACATTAGGGTCAAAGGGCAACAGCATAATTAGTTGCTAATTAAATATGGCCTGAACCTCAATTGACACACTTATATAGTACAAGTTTAAGGAACTTACTCCGTTTCCCAAGATCAGGGACCTAAATCACAAGCTGAACATATGTCACACTTTACTACTTAAACTACAAAGCAAGGTAGGTTATCTGTGTTCGTCACTCGACCACCACCTATGAATAGAAATATGGAAATGAAAGCTAGTACTCTAACCAAATATCCGACGACAAAGTGGCCTAACAACCACCTTTAAGAGAATCATTCTGCCAGATACTCAGATCTAGCAGGAATATTAATCATAGCAATGCGCACGCAGCGCTGCCACTAAACAAATCCAAGACCGAGTAAGCGACAGTACGACGAGCGCGGATTCTGAAACAGGGACAGTAAACTAGTCCGAACAGGAGCATCGACCATGTGCGGACCATGGTGCGGAGCGAGAGAGAGAGAGGTATGAAGTGACGAGATTACCCCGGCCCCGCCGGCGAGACGACGGTGCCCTCGGAGATGAGCAGCCCTCCCTGGGTGGCCCGCTGCGAGTAGTACTCCGCCAGCGCCGGCCCCGGCAGCCCGCCGATGGCCCTGCACCTCGTCATCGGCGCCAGCACCACCCTGCACGCAGAAATGGTCGCCAGAGTCGAACGGGTGAGCGAAGACCAGAGGCGGCAGAATTTTCGGCGCGGGTTGAAGGGGGCGGCGGCTCACCGGTGGGCGAGGCTGAAGCGGCGCATCTGGTACGGCGAGAAGAGCGTCGGCCGCTGGTCCGGCGCCAGCCGATCCATCTGGTGCTCTCGCGCTGGATCGAGCGGGCAGTGGGCGGGGCGGGGGAGGGGAGGGGGGAAAGAGGGCGCGGCGAGAAGCCAATTGTGGGAGGCAAAGAAGGGAAGAATTGGGTGGGAATGGGATGGTGGGCTTCGAAAGCGAACGAATTAAAGCGCACAGGGGTGCTAAAAGGCGGCCGCTGGAGTAGAGGAGGTCTTTTTACGCATGCGGTTTGCGTGTGTTGAGACTTGGATGCAATGATATGGATCTGGAAGCAGGCCGCCGATCTGTGCCTCATCGAGGTGAAAACCTTTTATTCAGCTATGTGAGTTGAATTTATTTTTTTGCGAGTAGCTATGTGAGTTGATTTTGACATAGCAATAAATTTAATCGAAATGGTCTCAGATGAACACGTGCTGAACGATGAAAGTCCTTGGTAGTTAGGACGAACATTTTTGCTTTCTGATCATCTCGCATTCTCAATCCAAGGTTGTAGCAAGCTGTAGAGCCGAGTCATGATCAAGGACAGAAGGTTGCAAAAATGAGGATGATATTCTGAGCTAAGGATGTATCCCTCGCTCGGATAATCGTCGAAGAGCTCGACCCACGTTTGACCTACATCTTCAACGTTCATCCGTAAATTCTCTTTCCGCATCCGTCCATGGACAGGGAATCAGTCCGCGGACACGGATACGAGAGTCGGACATCCAGCATTGTCCGCATACATTTTGACCATTGTTTGAACTAAATGGACAAAATCCATGCAAACACAGCGGATTTCATATAAACCAAACAAAATTCATTACATTTTGGATATTTTATTAACTAAAAACTATACTGGACTAAACTAGTCAAGGTAAAATTAGTCTACGGTCAGCGATGATGGCTATCCATTCCCACGACATGGGTACCCTTGACTAGTTTATGGTCGGCCGCAACGGATCTCCATTGCGTTTCCCATATTCGGCAGCCCGCACATCAGACTGGCGTGAACTTCGGAGGTATATGCTTCAGCGCAAAGGGCGGCTCGCTTCCCCATGTTTAGCAGGGCTGCTCATCTGAGTGGCACCGCCGGGTATGCTTTAGCCGAAGGGGAAAGGTTCCCTCCGCTTCCGTGAAGTAGGGATCAAGGTTGGTTTTGGGACGGAGGGATGACGGTGGCCTGCGACGAGGGAAGACACCAGTTGTGTATGTTGGTGTCGCCTCAGCAGTGGCCTTCATGGGACCCAAGCGGCGCGACCTCCCATATTCTACTTCTCCTCCATGATGGCGGCGGGCGCGGATGTGCTGGCCGCCGCCTCGTCAATCTCCACGAAGCCGGCTTCTTTCTCCGTCGGCAGGGCGCGGTTACGCGAACATTGATGGCAGATAGCGCGGTCCCGGGCATGGGAGTAGCAGTACGACACGGCATCGTCCACGGCAGCCACAATGCTAGTGATGTCATGCTCCCCCGGGTTGCTGAATGACGCGCATGCTTGGAGCTTCCGCATCCACGAGCTGAGTTGCAATGGCCTAGAGCGTCGAGGGAGGTGGAGCAGACAGTTGTCTGGCTCGTATCTGGCGGGCTCAACAGGTCACCCAGCCAGCTTTTATACCGGAGAACTCCTCTTCCTGCTCATCCAATGCCATGGAAATTGTGGAGAAAATGATGCAATGAAAAGATGAGAGCAAAGTGTTGTGTGAATTTTGCCCAGCGTTTGGCATCATTTAAATAGCAAGCGGACGGCCGGAGCCAACCGGCGTTCTGTTAATGATGAGTGTCTCGCGAACGGACGTGTGGCCGGAGGAGGTTTCTCGGCACACACGTGGGATTAATGGAGGAAGGCGAGCAGTTTGTAGCCGTTTGAATGCGGCGAGGAGGCGTGTTCAGCCGGGCCTGCAGCAGGCGATGCTCTCTTGGCCGGCGCGCCGCTTCAATGATGGCAAGGAGAGGTCACGTCTATTCAACGTCAGCGTCAATGCAGAGCGGCCACTCTATATCGGCATGAATGCAGGCAGTTGGCGCTAGGCAAGAACGCATGTGGACGCCGGTTAGAGTTGATGGTGGGCCAGGGCGGTCAGAAGCGGACATGGTTGAGGTCCGCACGCCCGCAAGACCCCCTATTTTGTCTCTGGTTTGCGGAAAAAATGCGCCCGGACCGTTGAACGGACCGATACATACCTGCATTGAATGGCACAACACGTCCAAATCGCGCGATCCAAACGGTTGCGGGTGGTTTGAGGCCAGCATTGGAGATGGCCTAAGGCGTGCACGTTTTATTGTTTGAATCAGGCCATGGTTCTTTACTTGCTAGACAGGATTTTGAGTCATTTGCTTGTATGGGAAGTCTATCTGCCTCATATATTGATGAGATGTGAGCACCAGTTGAACAGCAAACAATCGTCAATTGCGTTTACTATTTTCTCATCTACTTTTTTAGCTTCCCCTCGTTTTTTATCCCTCGGCCTTCGTTGTTCTCCGTGTTGGAGAGGATAGAATTCCGAGAATTTAGGGGCAGTCAACATGGTTCCTCCCAAGCTTGTGGGGTTTCAGGTTCCCAAAAGTTCTCACCGATGTGTCTTTATGTGTCGTGGTCTCGGTGAGGCTCCTCCGGCAACAGGTATTACGTTCCGCGCTCGAGGTTGGAGGTACATGGTGTTCGTGTGTGAACACACTATTTTGCTACTCCGTGGAAAATAAAGATCAAGAATCGTCATTATACATCATGGCCAATGACGAAAGCTTCCCAACCCCGCAGAGGTTAGCGTCTATAGAATCATCGAGCCTAGTCTTGAGGACTTATTGGAGGATCTTCACCAAACTTATGCGACATACAAGAAGTCATATGAAGAGAAGGAATTGCAGGCTCGCAAAATTCAAGAAGGATCATCGAAGCAACATCATTCATATTGGGGACACCACATTCCCTTCTCTCCACGACGAACATGTTAAACCCTTTGTGAGTAGCTCCTTCTCTCCCGATCAATTAGTTGAAATCAATAGTCGTGTTACTCAAAATCTCTGTTGGAAAAGGCAGTGCCTAGGAGGCGCTTAGGCACGCCTAGGCGCTAGGCGATGGCCAAACACCTCGCCTAGGGCATAAATGGAAGTCTAGGCAGGGTAAGCAACAAATTGTTTACCCAAGCGAGAAATCATGTCATATTGCACTAAAATGCCAAATATGACACATTCAAATGGTAGTAGCTAGTAGTTAACTTATTTATCTGCCCTAAATTAACATCAATACACATATAATACCCCCAATAACCCTGATAGTAGAAGCTATATTACCGCCTAGGCCACGCCTAGTGCGCTTAAGCACCGCCTGGGCACTAGGCAAAGGCCAACCGCCTCGCTTACGCCTACAGCTTTTTCCAACCTTGCTCAAAATAGTAATTTTTATACCAAGCTTTCATGGAAAATGCAAATTCTCGAAAAAATAGGCTTCAATCATCTAACGGTATGTTGGTGTATCTACTCAATCATCAATGTGTCTCACATTGTTAATTTTTTATCCTAGCTAC
Organism: Triticum urartu; assembly: GCF_003073215.2. Classification (NCBI taxonomy): domain Eukaryota; kingdom Viridiplantae; phylum Streptophyta; class Magnoliopsida; order Poales; family Poaceae; genus Triticum; species Triticum urartu. The sequence continues at coordinate 590,011,127 of NC_053028.1, read as the reverse complement.
ACATATTAATACTATCATGAGTATGTTGAATTTCTATGGCAATGTCGAACCAAACCCTACCTATAGGTGCAAACATGTTTGGTCATTGCTGAATTACGGTTTGGCATACGCACCACAAGTAGCCCCTGAAACTAGTAATTTATGTCCCTCCTATGCCATTGCAGCAAGCATCATCATCATCTATGAACGATCTTCTAGCTAATCTTAGGGAGGATATAACTAAGATGTTTCAAGAAAATTACGCAATTGAGGAAGCAAGGAACCGGGTTTACCAAAAGTCATATCCACAGTACTTTGACACAATTCAGTGCCCTCCCGGATATAAAATCCCACATTTTGTTAAGTTTAGCGAGGAGGGCACAAAGATCACATGGAGACATGTTACTCAATACTTGGCACAATTGGTGAAGCAGGTTCATGAAATGAGTTGAAAGTGTGTTTATTTCCTTTATCTTTAACTAGTGCAACATTTTCATCGTTTGTTGCTTTACCACGGGGTTATATTCATTTATAGTCTAAAGTCGAACAAAACTTCCATGATCACGTTTGTAGAAGAGACAAATGAGCTGAAGTTATCGTACCTCACATTGATTAGGCAAAAGCAAGATGGATCGGTTTTTGATTATGTCAAAAGGTTTAGAGATACAAAAAATGATGTTATAGCTTGCTGATAACGAGAAGAGACCTGGCAGATCTTGTGCTTAATAGTTTGAGAACTCATGAGTCTTACAAAGAGCTTTGGATCAAGAAAGCCAAAGGAAGGAACTTAAAGAGATCCATAGGTATAAAACCGATCGTCCTAAGATACATATGGTTGAGTATGATAGTGAAAGATCGAACGATGATGCTACTATTTATGTCACTAAATTTGTTTGGCCCTCAAAGGCCAAACCATGTACTTGCAATGATCTAAAGTCGATTCACAAGAACCATGAGGAGGAGATGAAATTTACTTTTAACAATGCTAAGTGTGATAAAATATTTTATGCTTTATTACAAGCTAGATCATTAGAATATCTCACACTTCACCGTCGTTTGAAGAGCTAGAACAGTGTGCTTATTGCACATATCATAATTATTTTTTCTCATTCCACTAATTATTGCGATGTTTTTTGACAACAGATATAATCGGACATTAATGACAAATAATTGAATTTTTCTAAGACGCAAGTTGATAAGAATCCTTTCCCAATAAATCCCGTGGACTTCGAGTGGAAGAAGATGTTAATTAGGCCCAACATAGTCGAATATGCTAATAAAAATAATTTTGTTATTGCTGAACCCAGGAAAAACAAAGAGGGAGACAAGGTCTTGGGAAGAAAGCTTGTGCTTGACAAGGAAGTATTGAATATCACCATAAAGAATCCTACACTTGACAAGTGCAAGAGAATGCTCATGTTAAATTTGTCAAGCCCAAGTGTCTGAAAATTGGCAAGTGGACGATGAATGAAGCTAAGGTGCAGCATGAGAGAATAAATTCAACTTTTGATATATTTGTGTCCAAATATGCCAATCAAACAACCAGTTATAGCTCTAACCGGCCATAGCATTGTAACCATTGAAGATCATCTTTGAAGAAAGAATTTTAGCATCATGCAAGGTCATGTGGGCCATGGGCGTCGGCACCATCGATGGCGACACCTCCCTATGCACCATGTTACAAGTGAGACTTCAATAGAAGATGGGGGCAAACCTAGTGGCTCCTTATGCTTTTTGTCCGGGGTGGTTAGCACCTAGGAAGCCAACTTGTGAGCGGCTCTCTTATCCTACACGAGGCCATTTGAGCCATGTTGCTAATCATCCAAGGCAAGCTTCTTGAAGCAATGTCAACAAGCAAGTGTGATGTGCAAAATCTCCCGATGCTGAAATTTTAGAATCTATAGGCAAAAGGAGAAGAATACTAGTGACAAAGCTATCATGATAGGCATTAAAGAATTGGAGGCCAAAGAGCTGATTGTTGTTGGCAATTCAACTATTTTTAACAATGATATGATACACTTCTTCCTTCATCATTTGCAGCTTTTGGGGAAACTATATATTCGTGTGATCGAGCTATGGTGACACTTTTGCATTGTCTTCCTCCTCAGAGGCACCTTTTTTGGAGTTGTGCATCAAATGGAGGGACCAGGGGCTGATGATAGTGTTTGTGTCGAGTCTTGTGCTCCAAAGACGACGAAGGTTGTGGTAGTTGGCTCTTCGGTGCGTCCGTCGGATTGACTCGGTATGTTTGTTGTTGTGAAGTCGGAGGTGCGGCGATGAGGTCCGGTTGGCGACGATGACAAATGACGAGTGTTGTTTATGTCTTCCACAATACCAAGCTTGCGCACTCCTCCTCCGTAGCTCATCATAGAATCGAAGCCGCACTACCGTCCACTCATGTAGCTGATTGCTCGACACGATTCTTCGTGTGAAAGATCATGACCTTTGTTGTGTGGACTTTTTTGGCGGGCGTTTGCGGTTAAGTAAGAGTCACTTGATCGGGGAGAAGCGATGACGATGATGCCAATGCGCAACCTCAACAATGTTTTCTTCGTCGCAGTGTGTGATGTTTTTGTTGCGTGCCTGGTCAGCAGGGTGTGATGATTTTTACATGGTTTCCGCTAATTAACTAAGCAACTCTTTTCTTTTTAAATAGTGAAAATGGGAAAAAATTCTTGATTTTCCAATGAACATGGACGCTTGGGCGGCACCAAAGAAGAACCTCTTTACAACAGTGGCGGATGAGCATAATTGGAGCCCCTATGCACCCGTTTAACATGGGTTCAATTTTTAAAATAACAATGTACTAAAAAGTGCATTTTACTTTCTAGTATTGGTTATCAACATAATTGAAAGACAATGTATAAATGCAAAAATATAGCAATCAAAATTCTTACTATAACAAAGAAATGATAAGAAAGGGACTAAAAACGACAAAACTTGGAAAAGATGTTTTGCATTAACAAATTCTAAAATACATTGTCAAATATTAACGTTCAGTAACTTACAAGAATTTGTCCATAGTATACACGCATGACAAATACGACAATTCAAGCATGAAAAATTGCCTAAGAGAATAAATATACCCCGATTATCGAATTTGAAACCCTAGCCAAGGCCCTACATTTTGCCAAGAAACATATAAGATTGAATGACACTTCCTGTACAGTTTATGTACGATGTTGAAATCAAGCCGTTGGTGGGTAGAACCAAACGATTTTTCAACGTATGTAAACTGGGCATATACGTGGTACATATAGTAGTTTCGCATCAGTTTATTCTACTGGCTACAAGTCATACCGAAAAATGACAAGAGTTAAGAATAGTTGTTGCAAAATAATTATGAAAGGCAAGGAGAGCAAGGGCCCTACCAGGGCAAAATTAAGGTAGGTTGGAGTATCAAAACTAATGATTGGATGAAGAGCGGGTTACCAAAGACATGGAAAATTAAGGTAGGCCACTAGTACATTACGTGAAACATATTTTAGATACACGTTAATGTTTTGAGCATTTTTCTTCAAATACATGTAAAATAGAAATAAAGGTCTACCGTCCAGCCCCCGTTTTCGGCGGTGCACTTAGCATCGTTGGTGGACGTGTGGAGGTGTGTTTTTGGCGGATCTATCTTTGGTGAATTTGCTCGGATCTCGTCGTTGTTCATCTACATTCACGTGTCTTCGGATTGTATCCTTCCGATCTGCGTTATTCTTCATCGGTGGAGGTTGCTGTTCTGGTGCGCTATTCCTATGGGGCCTTAGCACGACGGATTTCCGAATGTCTACTACAACAAGTTGTGCCTGACTCCGGCGATGGAGGGGCGACGACGGCGGCATGCCTTCGGCTCGCTTCGGTGCTTCTAGTCGTCGTTGGATGGTCTACAGATCTGGATGCAATTTTTATTATTTCTAGTGTTCATTGTACTGCCATGATTGAAAATGAATAGGTCAGAAGTTTTCTCACCAAAAAAAAACACACTGAACAACTTTTAGAATGATACAAAACATATTTCTTAAACTATGCGGACATTGTTTAACATTGATAACTATTTTAGCAGTGCTATGAACATATCTTTGAAACACGTGAATATTTTTTGAATGGTAGAAAACATTGTTTTTACTGTATGCAAACATTTTTACATTGTATATACATTTTTTAATTGTCACAAATACTCTTTCGAAACGCCTGAACATTTTCTAAATGTCATGAATAGTTTTTGGAATGCTATCTAAGTTTTTCAATTGTACGATTATTTTTGCACAGCGTGAACATTTTTAAATGTGCAATGAACATTTTTTTAAATATTAGGTAAATTAATTTTGGACATATATATTGAATATTTCAAAATATGAACACAAGTAAGAAAAGAAGAAGAAAGAAAAAAAACAGAATGAAAGTAGAGGCGTTCGAACGTGCAGCTCGGTCGCTAGAAGTACACAGGTCTCACGTTGTTAGGCCGGACCCAATACCCTGGGCGCTGCAGGAGACACTTATCATCATTGGGACTCGCTGGAAACCCAACTCCTATTTGGCGCCCTCAGCGCCAGTTATAGTGTATTCCATAAACCGGCATACACTCTCCTACGTCCTAAGACTCGGCCTATTTACCTTTTCTTTTCAACCTTCAAAAAGTAGCTGCGAGGTTCAAACGCTTGGAGTCTTGGATTTGTTCCAGCCACGGTAATCAACTATGAAAGCACACTTGCTGTGCATAGTTACATTTTTCTTCTTCTTGCTTGTTTTCTTTGGCCTTTCTTGTACTTTTTTTCTTTGTATTTTAGAATCATCAAAAATCCGTGAACAGTTTTTCAATCCATGAACTTATCTTATATTCACAAGCATTTTTCATATCCGAACTTTTTATTCTGAACTTGTGATTTTTTTTCAATGCATGAATGTTTTCCAATTTTGTAAACATTTTCAAATTCATGATCATTGTTTCAAAATGACAAACTTTTTTCAATTATGCAAACATTTTTTTCGTGACAAATTCAAAACGTTTCAAATTTGTTAACTTTTTTTCAACTTCCTGAACTTTTCAAAATATGCGGACTTTTTTTACTGATCTTTTTTCAAATCCATGATTTTTTTAAGTTTTTGCTAACTTTTATTAGTGAACACTTTCAAATTCTTGAGTTTTTAATTTTTTGGAATGAACTTTTTCAAAATTTCTAAAAAGAATTAGGTTCATATTTTTCAAAATTCAATGGTCAACTATTAGCGGCCAACTGGCGAGCAATCAGACCTAAGGGCAACTCCAGCGCACGACCCCAAACGGACGTCCGTTTTGGCCTGCTTCCGTCCGTTTTGGACGGCAATGGGGTCGCCCATGTCCGCTTGGGGCCGCTGCCTTGTCAGTGCGCCCAACGCGTGGCCGCACCCCAAATCATGTCTAGGGTGGACGTGATTAAAAAAGTCGCAAAACTAAAAAAATGACAAAAAAATTAAAATAAACTCAAACATAAAAACATAATTAAACATCACGGCCCCAGAACGGCCTAGTTCCACAGTTCACATAGACATAATTAACATAAAAAACAAAACAAAAGCGCTGCACGCGCGCTCCTGCCGTGCCTGTCGAGGTCGTGCCCGTTGCCGTCTCCTCACGCGTCGTCGTCGTCGCCAGTGAGGTCGATGTAGGGCGACGACATCCAGAGGTGGGCCGGTCCCTGGAAGGCGGGAGGCTCCTGGAAGGTGGGAGGTGCCTGCACCACCTCACCCCGTGGCGATGTCTCACGCTCCGGTGAGCGCGGCGGCGTAGGGCACCAGTTCACGGCCCCACGGTGTCGGCCATGACGGTAGCCGTGCACGACCAGCTCCACCCATGACCCACCAAGCCCGGGTGGAATGCAGCGACTGGCTGATCCTCCAGCAACTCCTCCTTCACCTCCTCCCTCATCTCCAGCTCCGGCACGGCCACGTCGCCGGCCGTAGAGAGGGCAATCATGATCTCCAGGCCCTAAAGGAAATATGCTCTAGAGGCAATAATAAAGTTGTTATTTATATTTTCTTATATCATGATAAATGTTTATTATTCATGCTAGAATTGTATTAACCGGAAACTTAGTACATGTGTGAATACATAGACAAAACAGAGTGTCCCTAGTATGCCTCTATTTGACTAGCTCGTTAATCAAGGATGGTTAAGTTTCCTGACCATGGACATGTGTTGTCATTTGATGAACGGGATCACATCATTAGAGAATGATGTGATGGAAAAGACCCATCCGTTAGCTTAGCATTATGATCGTTTAGTTTTATTGCTATTGCTTTCTTCATGACTTATACATATTCCTCTGACTATGAGATTACGCAGCTCCCGGATACCGGAGGAACACCTTGTGTGCTATCAAACGTCACAACGTAACTGGGTGATTATAAAGATGCTCTAGAGGTGTCTCCTAAGGTGTTTGTTGGGTTGGCATAGATCAAGATTAGGATTTGTCACTTCGTGTATCGGAGAGCTATCTCTAGGCCCTCTCGGTAATGCACATCACTATAAGCCTTGCAAGCAATGTAACTAATGAGTTAGTTGCGAGGATATGCATTACAGAATGAGTAAAGAGACTTGCCGGTAACGAGATTGAACTAGGTATGAGGATACCGACGATCGAATCTCGGGCAAGTAACATACCGATGACAAAGGGAATAACATATGTTGTTATGCGGTTTGACCGATAAAGATCTTCGTAGAATATGTAGGAGCCAATATGAGCATCCAGGTTCCGCTATTGGTTATTGACCGGAGATGTGTCTCGGTCATGTCTACATAGTTCTCGAACCCATAGGGTCCGCACGCTTAACGTTCGATGACGATTTGTATTATGAGTTATGTGTTTTGGTGACTGAAGTTTGTCCGGAGTCCCGGATGAGATCACAGACACGACGAGGAGTCTCGAAATGGTCGAGAGGTAAAGATTCATATATTGGAAGGTAGTATTCGGACATCGGAACGGTTCCGAGTGATTCGGGTATTTTTTCGGAGTACCGAGGGGTTACCGGAACACCCCGAGGAAGTGTTGGGCCAACATGGGCCTAAGGGAGAGAGAGGGAAGCCCACGAGGGGTGGCCATGCACCCCCTCCTAGGGAGTCCGAATAGTACAAGGAGGAGGGGGCGGCGCCCCCTTCCCTTTCCCTCTCCCTCTCCTTCCTATTCCCTCCGGTGGAGAAAGGAAAGGGGGGGGGGACGAATCTCACCTCGACTAGGAGTCCAAGTAGGACTTTGATACATCTCTGTCATATCTACTTTTCCAAACACTTTTGCCCTTGTTTTGGACTCTAACTTGCATGATTTGAATGGAACTAACCCGGACTGACGCTGTTTTCAGCAGAATTGCCATGGTGTTATTTATGTGCAGAAACAAAAGTTCTCGGAATGACCAGAAACTCCACGGAGATTATTTTTGGAAATAATAAAAAACACTGGCAAATAATCAAGGCCAGGGGTCCCACACCCTAGCCACGAGGGTGGGGGGCGCGCCCCCCTACCTCATGGGCCCCCTAGAGCTCCACCGATGTCCATCTTGACTCCATATATTCGTGTTCGGGGAGAAAAAAATAGAGAAGAAGGATTCATCGTGTTTTATGATACGAAGCCACCGCCAAGCCCTAAACTCTCTCGGGAGGGCTGATCTGGAGTCCGTTCGGTGCTTCGGAGAGGGGAATCCATCGCCATCGTCATCATCAACCTTCCTCCATCACCAATTTCATGATGCTCGCCGCCGTGCGTGAGTAATTCCATTGTAGGCTTGCTGGACGCTGATGGGTTGGATGAGATTTATCATGTAATCGAGTTAGTTTTGTTAGGGTTTGATCCCTAGTATCCACTATCTTCTGAGATTGATGTTGCTATGACTTTGCTATGCTCAATTCCTGTCACTAGGGCCCGAGTGCCATGATTTCAGATCTGAACCTATTATGTTTTCATCAATATATGAGTGTTCTTGATCCTATCTTGCAAGTCTATAGTCACCTACTATGTGTTATGATCCGGCAACCCCGAAGTGACAATAATCGGGACCACTCCTGGTGATGACCGTAGTTTGAGGAGTTCATGTATTCACTATGTGTTAATGCTTTGGTTCGGTACTCTATTAAAAGTAGGCCTTAGTATCCCTTAGTTTCCGCTAGGACCCCACTGCCACGGGAGGGTAGGACAAAAGATGTCATGCAAGTTCTTTTCCATAAGCACGTATGACTATATTCGGAATACATGCCTACATTACATTGATGAACTGGAGCTAGTTCTGTGTCACCCTAGGTTATGACTGTTACATGATCGATCGCATCCGGCATAATTCTCTATCACCGATCCATTGCCTACGAGCTTTCCATATCTTGTTTTTCGCTTATTTACTTTTTCGTTGCTATTGTTATCACAACTACAAAACACCAAAAATATTACTTTTGCTATCGTTACCTTTTGCTACCGTTACCACCACTATCATATTACTTTGCCACTAAACACTTTGCTGCAGATATTAAGTTATCCAGGTGTGGTTGAATTGACAACTCAGCTGCTAATACTTGAGAATATTCTTTGGCTTCCCTTGTGTCGAATCAATAAATTTGGGTTGAATACTCTACCCTCGAAAACTGTTGCGATCCCCTATACTTGTGGGTTATCAAGACTATTTTCTGGCGCCGTTGCCGGGGAGCATAGCTCTATTCTTTGAGTCACTTGGGATTTATATATGCTTATCATTATGAAGAACTTGAGAGATCCAAAAACCAAGATTTATCCCTCAACTACGAGGGGAGGTAAGGAACTGCCATCTAGCTCTGCACTTGATTCACCTTCTGTTTTGAGTAAGCTTGCGACACCTAAACCTGCTTCTGCTATTAATTCTAATATGTCGCATATTATTGATGATGCCACTTCTGCCATGCATGATACTTATGATGAAACTACTTCTATGCTTGATTCTACTGTGCCACTTGGTGAATTTCTTGATGAACAACTTGCTAGGGCTAGAGAGAATGAAATTATTGAAACTGATAATATTGATGAAAGTAATGATGAAGGATCTCCTAATAAATATGAATTGCCTGTTGTGCCTGAGGGCTATGTTATGGATGAAGAAACTAAAAGAGATTTTCTTGCTTGCAATGATAGAAGTGATCTTACGAAATTATTAGCTAAGCTTAAACAAAAAACTCTGAATGCTAGAATGAAATATGATCCTGCTTATGCTACTTCACCTATCTTTGTTACTGATAAGGATTATGAATTCTCTATTGATCCTGATATAATTACTTTAGTTGAATTTGATCCTTTCTATGGTTATGAATCTGAAACTGTTGTGGCACACCTTACTAAATTAAATGATATAGCCACCCTGTTCACCAATGATGAGAGAACTCGCTACTTTTATATCCTTAAAATATTTTCGTCCTCATTAAAGGGTGATGCTAAGATATGGTTTAATTCTCTTGATCCTGGTTGTGTGCGTAGTCCCCAGGATATGATTTATTACTTCTCTGCTAAATATTTCCCTACTCATAAGAAACAAGCTGCCTTAAGGGATATATATATATATAATTTTGTGCAAATTGAAGAAGAGAGTCTCCCACAAGCTTGGGGGAGGATTCTCCAATTACTTAATGCTTTGCCTGATCACCCTCTTAAGAAAAATGAAATACTTGATATCTTTTATAATGGACTAACCGATGCTTCCAGAGATTACCTGGATAGTTGTGCCGGTTCTGTTTTCAGGGAAAGAACACCGGATGAAGCTGAAATTCTATTGAATAATATGTTGACAAATGAAAATAATTGGACACTTCCTGAGCCAGGTCCTGAGCCAACTCCTGAGCCTATTCCTAAACCAACTCCGAAGAAAAGAGGTGTTCTATTTCTTAGTCCTGAAGATATGCAAGAGGCAAAGAAATCTATGAAAGAAAAGGGTATTAAAGCTGAAGATGTTAATAATTTACCTCCTATTGAAGAAATACATGGTCTTAATTTACCGCCTATTGAAGAAACACATGGTCTTGGTAACCCGACACAGGTAGTAAAGGTAAATTCTCTCTATAGATATGATAAAGCTGAAATCCCTCATACTAAGTTTGCTAGCCAATGTTTGGATGAGTTTGATAACTTTATGGTTAAGCAAGAAGACTTCAATGCTTATTTTGGTAGACAATTGAAACAAAATGCTTATATGATTGAACACTTGGGTGATTATATGTCTAGAGTTAAAGGTGAACTTAAACTCATTAGTAAACATGCTTCTATGGTTACCAGTCAAGTAGAACAAGTACTTAAAGCTCAAAATGATTTGCTCAATGAATTGAATAGTAAGAATAATGACTATGCTGTTAGAGTGCCTACTAGAACCGGTAAAATGACTCAGGAACCTTTGTATCCTGAAGTCCACCCTAAGAGAATTGAGCAAGATTCTCACAGAAATAATATAGATGCACCTAGTCCTTCTAAAAGGAAGAAAAAGAAAAATGATAGGACTTTGCATGCTTCTAGTGAACCTGTTATTGACACGCCTGAGAATCCCAATGATATCTCTATTTCTGATGCTGAAACACAATCTGGTAATGAACATGAAACTAGTGATAATGTTAATGATAACGTTCATGTTGATGCTCAACCTAGTAATGACAATGATGTAGAGATTGAACCTGCTGTTGATCTTGATAACTGATACGTCTCTGTCGTATCTACTTTTCCAAACACTTTTGTCCTTGTTTTGGACTCTAACTTGCATGATTTGAATGGAACTAACCCAGACTGACGCTGTTTTCAGTAGAATTACCATGGTGTTATTTACATGCAGAAACAAACGTTCTCGGAATGACCTGAAACTTCACGGAGCCACTTTTCAGAAAAAAAGAAAAATACCCGCAAAAGATGAAGGCCAGGGGGCCCACCACCTCTCCACGAGGGTGGAGGGCGCGCCCCCTACCTCGTGGGCCCCCTGTTGCCTCTCCGACTCCAACTCTAACTCCATATATTGAGTTTCGGGGAGAAAAAAATCAGAGAGAAGAAATCATCACGTTTTACGATACAGAGCCGCCGCCAAGCCCTAAAACCTCTCGGGAGGGCTGATCTGGAGTCCGTTTGGGCCTCCGGAGAGGGGAATCCGTCGCCATCGTCATCATCAACCATCCTCCATCACCAATTTCATGATGCTCACCGCCGTGCGTGAGTAATTCCATAGTAGGCTTGCTGGACGGTGATGGGTTGGATGGGATCTATCATGTAATCGAGTTAGTTTTGTTAGGGTTTGATCCCTAGTGTCCACTATGTTCTGAGATTGATGTTGCTATGACTTTGCTATGCTTAATGCTTGTCACTAGGGCCCGAGTGCCATGATTTCATATCTGAACCTATTATGTTTTCATCAATATATGAGTGTTCTTGATCCTATCTTGCAAGTCTATAGTCACCTATTATGTGTTATGATCCGTTAACCCCGAAGTGACAATAATCGGGATACTTACCAATGATGACCGTAGTTTGAGGAGTTCATGTATTCACTATGTGTTAATGCTTTGTTCCGGTTCTCTATTAAAAGGAGGCCTTAATATCCCTTAGTTTCCGTAAGGACCCCGCTGCCACGGGAGGGTAGGACAAAAGATGTCATGCAAGTTCTTTTCCATAAGCACGTATGACTATATTCGGAATACATGCCTACATTACATTGACGAACTAGAGCTAGTTCTGTGTCACCTTAGGTTATGACTGTTACATGATGAACCGCATCCGGCATAATTCTCTATCACCGATACATTGCCTACGAGCTTTCCATATATTGTTCTTCGCTTATTTACTTTCCCGTTGCTATTGCTATCATCACTACAAAATACCAAAAACATTACTTTTACTATTGTTACCTTTTGTTACCGTTACCACCACTATCATATTACTTTGCTGCTAAACACTTTGCTGCAGATATTAAGTTTCCAGATGTGGTTGAACTGACAACTCGGCTGATAATACTTGAGAATATTCTTTGGCTCCCCTTGTGTCGAATCAATAAATTTGGGTTGAATACTCTACCCTCGAAAACTGTTGCAATCCCCTATACTTGTGGGTTATCAAGACTATTTTCTAGCGCTGTTGCCGAGGAGCATAGCTCTATTCTTTGAGTCACTTGGGATACATATCTGCTTATCATTACGAAGAACTTGAGAGATCCAAAAACCAAGATCTATCCCTCAACCACAAGGGGAGGTAAGGAACTGCCATCTAGCTCTGCACTTGATTCACCTTCTGTTATGAGTAAGCTTGAGACACCTACACCTGCTTCTACTATTCGTTCTGATATGTCGCATGTTATTGATGATGCCATTTCTGCTATGCATGATACTTATGATGAAACTACCTCTATGCCTGATACTACTATGCCACTTAGTGATTTTCTTGATGAACAACTTGCTAGGGCTAGAGAGATTGAAAATATTGAATCTGATGATACTGATGAAAGTGATGATGAAGAATCACTTGTTATTCCTAAGGGTTATGTTTTTGATCAAGAAGCTTCTTTAGCTATTTTAGCTTGCAAAAATAGAAATGAACTCAAAAAGTTATTAGCTAAATGGAGTAAGCAATCTCTAAATGCTAGAATGAAACCTGACCCTGCTTTTGCTACTTCACCTATCTTTGTTACCGATAAGGATTATGAATTCTCTGTTGATCCTGATATAATTACTTTGGTTGAATCTGATCCTTTTCATGGCTATGAATCTGAAATTGTTGTGGCACATCTTACTAAATTAAATGATATAGCCACCCTGTTCACTAAAGATGAGAGAACTCGTTATTTTTATATCCTTAAAATATTTCCGTTCTCATTAAAAGGTGATGCTAAGATATGGTTTAATTCTCTTGATCCTGGTTGTGTGTGTAGTCCCCAGGATATGATTTATTACTTCTCTGCTAAATATTTCCCTGCTCATAAGAAACAAGCTGCCTTAAGGGATATATATAATTTTGTGCAAATTGAAGAAGAGAGTCTCCCACAAGCTTGGGGGAGGCTTCTCCAATTACTTAATGCTTTGCCTGATCATCCTCTTAAGAAAAATAAAATACTTGATATCTTTTATAATGGACTAACCGATGCCTCTAGAGATTGCCTGGATAGTTGTGCTGGTTCTGTTTTCAGGGAAAGAACACCGGATGAAGCTGAAATTCTATTGAATAATATGTTGACAAATGAAAATAATTGGACACCTCCAGAGCCAATTCCTGAGCCTATTCCTAAACCAACTCCGAAGAAGAGGGGTATTCTATTTCTCAGTCCTGAAGATATGCAAGAGGCAAAGAAATCTATGAAAGAAAAAGGTATTAAAGCTGAAGATGTTAAGAATTTACCTCCTATTGAAGAAATACATGGTCTTAATTTACCGCCTGTTGAAGAAACATATAATCGAAATCCTTTTCCTATTGAAGAAACTCATGGTCTTGATAACCCAACACAGGTAGTAAAGGTAAATTCTCTCTACAGATATGATAAAGCTGAAATCCCATTTATTAAATTTGCTAGCCCATGCTTAGATGAGTTTGATAAATTTATGGCTAAGCAAGAAGATTTTAATGCTTATTTTGGTAGGCAATTGAAATACAATTCAAATATGCTTGAACACTTGGGTGATTATATGGCTATTGTCAAAGGTGAACTTAAACTTATTAGTAAACATGCTTCTATGGTTACCACTCAAGTAGAACAAGTACTTAAAGCTCAAAATGATTTGCTCAATGAATTGAAGAGTAAAGATGATGATAATGCTGTTAGAGTGGCTACTAGAACTTGTAGAATGACTCAGGAACCTTTGTATCCTGAAGGCCACCCTAAGAGAATTGAGCAAGATTCTCAGAGAAATAACATAGATGTACCTAGTTCTTCTAAAAAGAAGAAAAAGAAAAATGATAGGACTTTGCATGCTTCTAGTGATCCTATTGTTGAAACACCTGAGAATCCAAATGATATTTCTATTTCTGATGCTGAAACTCAATCTGGTAATGAACCTGAAACTAGTGATAATGTTAATAATAATGTTCATGATTATGCTCAACCTAGTAATGATAATGATATAGAAATTGAACCTGCTGTTGATCCTGATAACCCACTATCAAAGAATCAACGTTATGATAAGAAAGACTTTGTTGCTAGGAAACATGGTAAAGAAAGAGAACAATGGGTTCAGAAAGCCATGCCTTTTCCTCCCAAACCATCCAAGAAAAAGGATGATGAGGATTTTGAGCGCTTTGCTGAAATGATTAGACCTATCTTTTTGCATATGCGATTAACTGATATGCTCAAAATGAATCCTTATGCTAAGTATATGAAAGAAATTGTTACAAATAAAAGAAAGATATCGGAAGCTGAAATTTCCACCATGCTTGCTAATTATACTTTTAAGGGTGGAATACCAAAGAAACTTGGAGATCTAGGAGTACCCACTATACCATGCTCCATTAAAATAAACTATGTTAAAACTGCTTTATGTGATCTTGGAGCCGGTGTTAGTGTTATGCCTCTCTCTTTATATCGTAGACTTGATTTAAATAAGTTGACACCTACTGAAATATCTTTGCAAATGGCTGATAAATCAACTGCTATACCTGTCGGTATTTGCGAGGATGTGCCTGTTGTAGTTGCAAACGTTACTATTTTAACGGACTTTGTTATTCTTGATATTCCTGAGGACGATAATATGTCTATTATTCTTGGAAGACCCTTTTTGAATACTGCAGGGGATGTTATTGATTGCACTAAAGGCAATGTCACTTTTCATGTTAATGGTAATGAGCATACAGTACACTTTCCGAGGAAACAACCTCAAGTTTATAGTATCAACTCTATTGGAAAAATGCCATCGATTATATTTGGAGGTTCTGAATTCCCTCTTCCTACCGTCACGAAGAAATATGATATTCTTATTATTGGGGATGTGCATATCCCCGTTGAGGTAACATAGTGTTATTCGAAATTTCTCCGGTTCCATGTTATTCGGAATGGGTTCGCTAACAAGACTTGATCAACCTTGTTAGTGGATTCCTTTGGATGATCATGAGATGGATGAAACTAGAAGGCACAACCTTCTGTACCCCACTTTTACTTTCTGTTATTTATATTAAATAAAATAAAAATAAATATTTTTC
This sequence comes from Triticum urartu, assembly GCF_003073215.2. Lineage (NCBI taxonomy): Eukaryota > Viridiplantae > Streptophyta > Magnoliopsida > Poales > Poaceae > Triticum > Triticum urartu. The sequence continues at coordinate 589,996,029 of NC_053028.1, read as the reverse complement.
TGTCTATTATCTGATTATCCGTGCAATATAAAAATACCTCGAAAATAAAAGTTCTCCAAATGCCTTGAAATTTAAATATGATTTTTTTCAGAATATTTGAGAATATTTGGCACTGAGAACACAGCAGGGGGGTCAACCACCTGCCCACGAGGGTGGAGGGCGTGCCCTACCCCCCTGGGCGCGCCCCTGCCTCGTGGGCCCATGGTGGTCCTCCTCCACTTATACTTTCACCCATACACTCCTTCTTCCTCCCCCAAACACGAATATCCAGCTCAAGCACGAGTTCTAGCTCACTTTGCTGCCATTTTTGCTCTCCTTGCTCAAAGCACCTCTCACAAAACTGCTTGGGGAGATTGTTCCTTGGTATGTGACTCCTCCATTGGTCCAATTAGTTTTTGTTCTAGTGCTTTATTCATTGCAAATTTTTGCTGCTTAGGTGACCCTGTTCTTGAGCTTGCATGTCAAATTTATATGGTTCCAAGTAGTTTTGATGCATGGTATAGGCCCTAGGCACTTGTAGGAGTAGTTGCTACCAATATTATTGAGTTTGGTTTACCTTTATTTTGAAGTTACTAAAAAAATTCAGAATTTTTCAGAGGAAGAAATATGCTTAGGAAAATGTTCCAAGGTGGTTCTTCAAGGAAGCAAGGACCCAGGCTTGCAATGCGTGATGCTGATGACGAGCCACCAAGAGACGATCTGGTGCGTCCTTGTGAATAGCCTTCTGAGAACTTTATGGATCGAGCGGGAATTAAGGAAGAATTCAACGCATATTTGCGTAACGCTGATCTTGTGAGCTTCGAGGAAGAGAAGTGCAGCCAGTATCACAACCTCACCAGTACCTTTGTGAGGAGGTTTGAATTTTCAACTTCACATAATTCTCCAACTATCCTGTTTGATCTTTATGATAATTCTTACACTATGGACTTAGAGGATTTTACCACTGCTTGCAAACTTCCACAATGGGGTAGTATAAGGGATCCTCATAAATCTGAATTTAGAGATGTTCTTGCTAGCATAACTGTAGGAGAATCTAGAGATATTACACAAGCTACCATAGGGAGCATTCACTTTCCTACTATACATTATTTTGCTCTCTTCATAGGTAGATGCATTAATGGTAAAGATGAGGCATGTCACATGTGTGTCCCTGACCTCAGTATTCTTCGGAGTGCTGTGTTAGGAGACAAATCTTATAATTTGGGAGCCATTGTTGCACGTAGGTTGCATCTTAATAGATTTAATGGAGATTTCTTTGGTGGAATTTATGCAACCCGCATAGCTAATTTTCTTGGTGTAGCCATACGCGAAGATGATATTGAATTACCTCCTCCTTATCTAGATTTTAATGCTATGGTTCACCACCAGTTTGTCGAGAGGAACGAATCACCTCTCCAGTATTGACTAATCTTTGATAGACGCCGTGATGTCCGTATTACTCTCCCTGCTCCTGCCCTCTTTGATTATGAGGCAAGAGGAAGATATACTATTACCAGAGAGGAGGCAGATGAGTACGAGAGGAGGGAGGAGGCCGCTCGTCGCCACGCTGTAGCTCAGCAGGCGATAGCTGCTGCATCACAGTACGACCCCATCTACTATTATGGATATCCGCCAGGCCACCCGTGGCCATAGACCAACTTAGGCCAAAAGCCTAAGCTTGGAGGAGTACGTATTTCCCACCGACATTACATTTATGCCCACACACTCATTGCTAGATGTCGGTGCTCATACTTTTTCATTGTATCATCCATGCTAGTTTATTTTCCTTTTTATGCTTTCTTCTTGTGTGTTTAATAAACCTTAAGAAAAAACCAAAAAAATTAGTTGTAGCTTTTAATTAGTTTACTTTCCATGCTTGTTGTCGGTGTCAAAACCGGCGGATCTCGGGTAGGGGGTCCCGAACTGTGCGTCTAGGCCGGATGGTAACAAGAGGCGAGGGACACGAAGTTTTACCCAGGTTCGGGCCCTCTCGATGGAGGTAAAACCCTACGTCCTGCTTGATTAATATTGATGATATGGGTAGTACAAGAGTAGATCTACCACGAGATCGAAGAGGCTAAACCCTAGAAGCTAGCCTATGGTATGATTGTTGATGTGTACGTTGTCCTACGGACTAAAACCCTCTGGTTTATATAGACACCGGAGAGGGTTAGGGTTACACAAAGTCGGTTACAATGGTAGGAGATCTTCATATCCGTATCGCCAAGCTTGCCTTCCATGCCAAGGAAAGTCCCTTCCGGACACGGGACAGAGTCTTCAATCTTGTATCTTCATAGTCCAGGACTCCGGCTGAAGGTATAGTCCGACCATCCGGACACCCCCTAATGCAGGACTCCCTCAGTAGCCCCTGAACCAGGCTTCAATGACGACAAGTCCGGCGCGCATATTGTTTTCAGCATTGCAAGGCGGGTTCTCCTCCAAGTACTTCATAGAAGATTTTGAACACAAAGATAGTGTCCGGCTCTGCAAAATAAGTTTCCACATATTGCCATAGAGAGAATAATATTTACACCAATCCAATCTGCTGACGTATCCCGTAGCGTGTCACACCACGGCCAAGCCTTTATCCGAGTCGTTTCATTATCCCACCTCAGCGCGTCACGCGAGGCGGTTTCCTTGGCACGTCTTGTTAAAGCAGAGACCGTGTCCTCTTATCCCGGGATTCTCATCAATACTGGCATGGGTAACCCAACTGCTTCTAGGACTCCTAGATTATAGGCAAGTCCAAGCGGACACGGAGAGGACGCTTGATATTCACCCTCTTTATAAAGGGGACAAGGTTTTTATTTTTCCCTCCCGTGCTCAATCGAATCCTTCCCCCACCTCAAGCTCAAACGCCCGAATTTCAGGTCAGGTGCTCCGAACCTCCAGTCATGTCCGGATCTAGCCTTCAAGGCCGATTGATGCCTTCCTCCGTCACGGAAGAAGACATCAAGAAGTTGAGGGAGGCCAGATATCTGACCGCCGAGATTTTGCATCGGCTGCCTCCCCGAGGGCAGGCCGTGCCCACCCCGAACCCAACGAGAACGTCATGTTCGTCTCCCACTTCCTCCGAGGCCTAGGCCTTGCCCTGGATCCTTTCGTCAGGGGTTTGATGTTTTACTACGGGCTAGATTTTCATGATCTAGCTCCGGACTCCTTTCTTCATATCACGACATTTATTATCGTTTGCGAGGCCTTCCTCCGGGTTACCCCTCACTTTGGCCTATGGCTCAAGACCTTTGAAGTGAAGCCGAAGCTGGTCGAGGGGCAACATGCAGCGTGTGGAGGTGCCTCAATACGCAAGATGACGGGAGCTCCGTGGCCCAAAGGTTCCATCCTAGAGGTGTCTGAATTGTGGCAACGGGAGTGGTTCTACATCATGACTCCTAGAAGTGCCAAGTGGGTGGCCCCTGTTTTCTGCTCGGGCCCCCACCACAGCTGATGTCATGGATCAGCAGAGGTCTGATCTGGGGTCCAGTCAAGGACGTGCCTATACTGCAAGGCCGCATTCGAGATCTCTTCAATGGAGATTTTAGTTTGGTTGCGGTGATACAGGTTATGCTGGTTCGTCAAGTCCAGCCTTGCAAACGCCGGCCTCTTCGCCTGTGGGAGTTCAATCCCGAGGGACCGCGTGCCATTCAAAATTTTCTCGGCCTGACGCACGAGGAGATGTACAAGTCATTCTTCGGACCTCAGATGGAGTGTCTGGAAATCACCGAGGACGTGGATCTGAGTAGTAACCGCGCCGCCGAACAGGTAAGGCATCTTCAGGCCGAACATACTATCTCTACTTTGTTATGAAGTTATTTCTGAGAGTTTGCTTTTTGACCAGGACTGGCTAACAAAGGCAAAGTTGATTCGGTGTTCGGCCCCCCTCCCTGAGAGTTTGGAAAATCCGGTATTGGAAAAGATGCTCCAGACCGCACCTTGCCCTGAGGTGTCATCGCGGAGGGCCTCTCCGAGTCCGGTGAGGCCAGAAGATAATCCCATTGACCCCCGAAGCTCCCAGTGTCCGGCTCCCGAAGGGAGCAGACAAAAGAGTCCGGCCCCGTCTAGTGTGCGATCGGATGTTCTGAGGGAGTTGGTGGGGCGAGCGGCCATCTCAGATGAACACCGTGTGATGATGAATACGGTGATGGAGAGAATATCGTCCGTCGAAAGCGGATTGCATGAAGCTTTTATGAGTCTACTGACAGGCTTTGAGGTACGTAAAAGAATGTATGATAATCCTGCACATGCTAGGTGTGCCCTGTGTAGATAGTAGCCCCTGAGACTCTGGTTGTCGTCGGAAACGACGACGAACAGAGGATCATATTCCCAGGAAATAACCATACTGCCTCTATGTGCAGGTGATGGAAGCTCCGGTGGCTAGCCGGACTAGCGAGTTTGCCCATTTAGAGCGGCAGTTAGATGCGGCAGACGCCGACATCGAGCTTGTTAACAAAAGGCTTGATGAGGCACAGGGTAACTGTCAATATCTGGTAAACGTCACATAGGAAGAGCAGCATGATGCCAGTATCTTAAATATGTTGTGACTGCAGATGGAGCTTCCACTGTTGAAGCCTTACAGGCAGAACTTGCCCGAGCCAAGGAACAAGCGAGGTTAGGTAATGCGGCTGCTGAAAAGGCGGTCGAAGAGTTGCAAGCCGAGAGGGCTACGCATGGCGAGACCCGAGACAAGATGGCCAAGAGGGCTATAGAATTAAAAGCTGCCGCCGACCGTTGCCGGGTTCTTGAAAAGGAAAACCAAGCGAAGGCATCGGACCTTGAGAAGGCTACTGCGACGAAAAAGGATCTCCGCTCTGCTATGAGGGCAAAGAAGGAGGAGCTGCGGGAAGCCGGGGATATTGTAGCTGGGAAATCCTTTATGTTGCGGAGGAAATTCGGAGATCCACGGTATGCCCCTCTGGATCGGCTGTGGAGTTCGGAGGATGTGTATATGGATTTGGCGGCGAGCGCTGCCGATGCGGCCAAGCACTTCCAGGGTCAGACGGACCGTGGAGTAGACCAGCTGTTTTGGAGGCAATTCCATTCTCCCGAGCGTCCACTTTCATTGACTGACCAATTAGCCGAGTGAGCCGAACTAAATAGGTTGTCCGGACTCTCTATGAGGTCTGTTGTGGATCAGCTATGGCCGGGAAGGCCAAAACCGAATAGCTATTTCAGCTTGGTGCAGCAGGCCCTTGACGTGGTGCCGCGTATTGATGCGATGAGGAGGTCGGCGTGCATAGAGGGCGCACGGATGGCCTTTGCCCGTGTTAAGGCATATTGGGAGGAGATGGATGCTACCAATGTTGCAGCGCAGGATTCGGCTATAGGTCAAAAGGCTGCCGAGCACTACTTCGGAGAAGTTCTTGAGGGTTCCCGTTTGATAGAGACCCAGTGGTCAAAAAATATTATGTTTGAGTGATATGTTATCTCATTGTAAGCGAAATGCTTTTATAAATTTTTATAAGGCTATTTTTATACTTTTGCCTGAAAGTAATATGATGCCTCCTGGGCGGCCGTTTATGTATACATGTGTATAACCTGAAAGATTGCAGCCGTCGGCTTCAACCCTCACACATATAATGCGGAGGTGCTCGCAAAAACACGCATTCACACTTAACCCAATGTCTTGGTCCTATTAAGGAGGTGATAGCGGAGCGAGCGAGGCAACCAGACTATGATGCTTTAGCACTTTCACTTAGCCATAGGAGTTTGACAGTGGGGCTACTAGATAGCCCCTGGTGGCTCCGCACTCTCCTGATCTCGGGGTGTGTACATGCCTGGCCGGGAAACGGCCCTTTGTTAAGGCAGAGGAATTCTAACATTCCCACAAGTCATCGAGTGGTTGACCAGTCTCACGCTATATCATGACAGTCAGTTTTCGGCTTTCTCTACTGAGGTGCTCGTCCGGATGAATCAGGGCACAATCGCAGTAGTTCTCCTGGTGCTACCTTAGCCGGCAAGGCAGAACGTAAGGCACCAAAACACAGGAGCTGGGCAAACCCAACATTTTACCAAAGACAATGATTCGGAGCTGATGCATATAGGGCCAAACTCGCGACGCCGAACACTCCCTAAGGTATTCGGTCTTTGTGGTATAAACCGGGCCTAAATAGTGGCCTTTGTAAGAAGCCCCGCATGTCCAGGTACGTGCATTGTTCTGGCGTGGCCACATGCCAAGACGTCAGCATCCTTCTCAACGGTGGATATGTATCAACAAGAGACATTAAAAAAGGTTTATGCAGGGTCTTAATCTAAAAAGAATCCTTGGAGCGGGTCCCTGCTGCACGTCTGCGCCTGTGTCTCCGTTGTGCCGTACCCTGGACGAGTGTAGCACGATGATCGTTTGTAAAAGAGAGGAAGTTAAGTGAAAAAGTTGTCATGCAAAAGGATAGTTTTTAAAGAAACCATGTATAATTCAAGATGATAAGAAATTGCCACTTGTCTGCGCGCGTTGAGCCCCTTGTATTGACAAATAGGGGTGTGACCACTTATTTCCGTATAAATAGCGGCGCCGGACTTGATTAGTTGTATCTGAGGTCTTGACGACCTATTGGATGCTTTTGTTTATCCGGGCGCCTTTAGTGTGCGGCGGCCAAGGCAGCCTCACTTTCTTCGGCGCGCAGAGATCGCTTGATATTTCCGTGCACTGTAATGATGCCACGTGGACCGGGCATCTTGAGTGTGAGGGAGGCGTAGTGTGGTATTGCATTAAAGCGAGTGAAAGCTTCGCGTCCGAGCAGTGCTTGATAGCCACTTTGAAACGGAGCGATGTGGAAAGTTAAATGCTCGCGACGGAAGTTATCGGGGGAGCCGAATGTAACTTGTAGTAGGAGGGAGCCCGCACAACGAGCCCCTGGGCCTGGCGTTACTCCTTTAAAGGTAGTATTGCTATGGCGAATTTGTGTTGGGTCTAGCCCCATCCCGCGGATTGTATCCTGATATATTAGGTTTAGGCTACTGCCGCCGTCCATCAAGACCCTTGTGAAGTGATATCCACCAATTACTGAGTCTAATACCAGGGCAGCCCATCCTGCGTGTCGGATACCTGCTGAGTAATCGCAATGGTCGAAAGTGATCGGTTGAGATGACCAGTGGCAGGACTTCGTGGTGATAGGCACTTGGGTATACTTTCCTGGGAGTGCCGCATTGTTTTTTTCCTTGATTACGTGTGACACGTTTACTGTTTTGACTTCGGGTGGAAATTGCTTTTGTTCCCCCGTGTCTTGCTTGGGGGGCTCGTCCTCGTCTTCACTTGGTGTATCCTCCCCCTTGTGTACGGCGTTGAGCTTGCCGGACTGCTTGAAGACCCAACATTCTCTGTGGGTATGATTAGCAGGTTTACCAGGGGTACTATGAATCTGACATACTTGGTCCAGAATTTTGTTGAGGCTGGACAGTTCATCCCTGGTGCCTTTAGGGGGCGGCTTTTGGCCTGGCCGAGAGCTTTTGAATCTGGCATTTACTGTCGCGCCCTTCGTGCTGTCTTCTTTATTCTGGCGTTTGTTATTGCTATTGCGCCATGATTTCCCGTTTCCATCTCTAACTTCAGATGTACTGGGGTCGCTGGTGCTGCATCTGGCTAGCCAGCTGTCCTCCCCCGCGCAAAAGCGGGTCATGAGGTTTGTTAATGCGGCCATCGTTCTTGGCTTATTTTGGCCGAGGTGTCTGGCGAGCCATTCGTCACGGACGCTATGCTTGAAAGCTGCTAAGGCTTCGGCGTCCGGACAGTCGACAATCTGGTTCTTTTTAGTAAGAAACCTGTTCCAAAGCTTTCGGGCTGACTCTCCGGGCTGTTGAGTTATATGACTCAAATCGTCCGCATCCGGAGGTCGGACATATGTCCCTTGAAAATTTGCCCAAAAAGCGTCTTCGAGCTCTTCCCAACTTCCAATGGAGCTTTTGGGGAGGCCTTTGAGCCAGTGACGAGCTATCCCTTTGAGCTTGAGGGGTAGGTACTTGATGGCGTGGAGATCATCTCCTCGAGCCATATGGATATGAAGGATGTAGTCCTCAATCCAGACCCCGGGGTCTGTTGTTCCGTCGTATGCCTCTATGTTTACGGGCTTGAATCCCCCTGGAAATTCGTGGTCCAGCACCTCATCGGTGAAACATAGGGGGTGTGCGGCACCCCTGTAGCTGGGTGTACCGCGTTGTTCGGATGTTTGTTGTGTTGCATTGTATTCTGGGGCGCGCTTGCGTGGTCCATAGATGGATCTTGTTGCACCGTCCTTTGGGTGCGAGCCCTCGCATTGGTTGCGTGTTGTATGGTGAGCGGCGTTGTATGCCACTCTGTGTTGGTAGAGGGGTCGTCTATCCGACCAGGTGGCTGCTTTGATATTTGGTTGCGGGGGGTCTGAGGCCTCCTCATCGAATTCGGGTAGCAGCTTCCGCTTTGGGTAGCTTTTGTAGGGGAGATTGTCACCGTACCTTGCTGCTGTGTTGAGTATTTTACTCCATCTGATTTGGAGTGTGTCTTGCGCGGCCTTGAGGCTTTGCTTCTGCTTTCTCAGACTCCTCGCGGTGGCAACAAGCCTTGTATGGGCAGTCTGCTGCTCCGGATGCCTGTCCGGCGTTATGTCGTCCGGACCATGATCCTTGATAGGATTTGTTTGTTCGGTTTGATTATCCGGATTGCCGTTGTCCGGCAGCGGTTCGCCCTGCTCCAGCGCTGGGTCTGTGTGATCGCTATTTCTGTCGGGGCGGGATTTGGGGCGGCGCTTGCGTCACCGCTTTGACTGCTTTTCGAGAGAACAAGCCTTCGGTGCGTCCTTCCGCTCCTCGTCGTCATCTTTTGGTGCGTCCACCATGTATACGTCATATGACGAGGTGGCGTTCCAGGGCCCAATAGGCGCTGGTTCTTCATCGTCTCCTTCATCTGCGTCCATACCATTGATGTCTTCGGAGTCGAGGTCGAGCATGTCGGTTAAATCGTCGACGGTGGCTACAAAGTGGGTGGTGGGTGGGCTTTGAATTTCTTCATCGTCTGTATCCCAATCTCGCTGACCGTAGTCCGGCCAGGGCTCTCCTGATAAAGAGAGAGACTTTAGTGATTTCATAATATCGCTGAAGGGCGGGTGTTGAAAGATGTCCGCGGCAGTAAACTCCATGATCGGCGCCCAATCGGATTCGATCGGCAGAGGCGCGAATGGTTCGGAGTCCGGAGAGGAGCCCGTCTCCTTGGAATCATGAGTTTCGCGGAGTGCGGGCTGGCGTTCGGCTCAATCGCCGTTAAGATCGAAGCCCCCGAGGTGGCGTCCAACCGCCCATCCTCGATCGGCGCAGTTGGCTCCGAATTAAGGGTCGGAGCTGACGCGGGTGCGGCCTCCAGGGCACTGTTCGGCGGCAGAGCTAAATCATGCTCGTCGTGACAGAGCGGCGCGCTCAGCAGTAGCTCGAATCCGTTGGAGATCAAGTCTCCGCGGATGTCAGCCGTGTAGTTTAAACTTCCAAATCTGACCTGACGGCCAGGGGCGTAGCTTTCGATCTACTCCAGACGGCCAAGCGAATTGGCCCGCAGTGCGAAGCCGCCGAAGACGAAGATCTGTCCGGGGAGGAAGGTCTCACCCTAGACTGCATCGCTATTGATGATCGTAGGAGCCATCGAGCCTGACGGCGATGACACAGAGGAACTCTCAATGAAAGTACCAATGTCGGTGTCAAAACCGGTGGATCTCGTGTAGGGGGTCCCGAACTGTGCGTCTAGGCCGGATGGTAACAGGAGGCGAGGGACACGAAGTTTTACCCAGGTTTGGGACCTCTCGATGGAGGTAAAACCCTACGTCCTGCTTGATTAATATTGATGATATGGGTAGTACAAGAGTAGATCTACCACGAGATCGAAGAGGCTAAACCCTAGAAGATAGCCTATGGTATGATTGTTGATGTGTACGTTGTCCTACGGACTAAAACCCTCTGGTTTATATATGTTGGGGAACGTAGCAAAAATTCAAAATTTTCCTACGTGTCACCAAGATCTATCTATGGAGAAACTAGCAACGAGGGGAAGGAGAGTGCATCTACATACCCTTGTAGATCGCTAAGCGGAAGCGTTCAAGAGAACGGGGTTGAAGGAGTCGTACTCGTCGTGATTCAAATCACCGGAGATCCTAGTGCGGAACGGACGGCACCTCCGCGTTCAACACACGTACATCCCGGTGACGTCTCCCATGCCTTGATCCAGCAAGGAGAGAGGGAGAGGTTGAGGAAGACTCCATCCAACAGCAGCACAACGGCGTGGTGGTGGTGGAGGAGCGTGGCAATCCTGCAGGGCTTCGCCAAGCACCACGGGAGAGGAGGAAGATGTGTCACGGGAGGGAGAGGGAGGCGCCAGGGCTTAGATTGGTTTGCCATCCCTCCCCCCACTATATATAGGGCCAAGGGAGAGGGGGGGGGGCGCAGCCTTGGCCCTTCCTCCAAGGAAGGGTGCGGCCAAGGGAGGAGTCCCTCCTCCCCAAGGCACCTCGGAGGTGCCTTCCCCCTTTAGGACTCTTCCTTTCCCTCTTCTCTTGACGCATGGGCCTCTTGGGGCTGGTGCCCTTGGCCCATATAGGCCAAGGCGCACCCCCTACAGCCCATGTGCCCCCCGGGGCAGGTGGCCCCACCCGGTGGACCCCCGGGACCCTTCCGGTGGTCCCGGTACAATACCGGTGACCCCGAAACTTGTCCCGATGGCCGAAATAGGACTTCCTATATATAAATCTTTACCTCCGGACCATTCCGGAACTCCTCGTGACGTCCGAGATCTCATCCGGGACTCCGAACAATATTCGGTAACCACATACAAACTTCCTTTATAACCCTAGCGTCATCGAACCTTAAGTGTGTAGACCCTACGGGTTCGGGAACCATGCAGACATAACCGAGACGTTCTCCGGTCAATAACCAACAGCGGGATCTGGATACCCATGTTGGCTCCCACATGTTCCATGATGATCTCATCAGATGAACCATGATGTCAAGGACTTAATCAATCCCGTATACAATTCCCTTTGTCTATCGGTACGATACTTGCCCGAGATTCGATCATCGGTATCCCGATACCTTGTTCAATCTCGTTACCAGCAAGTCTCTTTACTCATTCCGTAACACATCATCCCGTGATCAACTCCTTGATCACATTGTGCACATTATGATGATGTCCTACCGAGTGGGCCCAGAGATACCTCTCTGTCACACGGAGTGAAAAATCCCAGTCTCGATTCGTGCCAACCCAACAGACACTTTCGGAGATACCCGTAGTGTACCTTTATAGCCACCCAGTTACGTTGTGACGTTTGGCACACCCAAAGCACTCCTACGGTATCCGGGAGTTGCACAATCTCATGGTCTAAGGAAATGATACTTGACATTAGAAAAGCTTTAGCATACGAACTACATGATCTTGTGCTAGGCTTAGGATTGGGTCTTGTCCATCACATCATTCTCCTAATGATGTGATCCCGTTATCAACGCCATCCAATGTCCATGGTTAGGAAACCGTAACCATCTATTGATCAACGAGCTAGTTAACTAGAGGCTTACTAGGGACATGGTGTTGTCTATGTATCCACACATGTATCTGAGTTTCCTATCAATACAATTCTAGCATGGATAATAAACGATTATCATGAACAAGGAAATATAATAATAACCAATTTATTATTGCCTCTAGGGCATATTTCCAACAATATAGACACCGGAGAGGGTTAGGGTTACACAAAGTCAGTTACAATGGTAGGAGATCTTCATATCCTTATCCCAAGCTTGCCTTCCACGCCAAGGAAAGTCCCTTCCGGACACGGGACGGAGTCTTCAATCTTGTATCTTCATAGTCCAGGAGTCCGGCTGAAGGTATAGTCCGGCCATCCGGACACCCCCTAATCCATGACTCCCTCACTTGTAGTAGTAATTAAAAAGAAAACCCAAAAGATTTCTTGTTCTTCTTTTGCTTGTTGGGAGCTTTCCCGTGTAAATAGTTTTATTTCTTTTCTTTTCTTTGGGGGTCGATAGGAGAAGACCATAATTAAATTGTTGAAGTGGCTCTTATATGCATTATTGCTTATCTGACAAAAGAGCCCATATTGCCTTGTCTTCTCCTGTTTATTGAATGCTTGCAGATTCCAGCTTGGTCCAATGCACGTGCACTATTATTATTATTCACATCATTCGATCGTGCAAGTGAAAGGCAATTATGATGATATATGATGGACTGGCTGAGATGAGAAAAGCTGGTATGAACTCGACCTCTTTTGTTTTTGTAAATATGATTAGTTCATCGTTCCCGATTCAGCCTATTATGAACAAACATGTTTGTAATGACAACTAGAGATCATAATTTCTTATGCCATGCTTGATTAGCTATGAGTTATAATGGTTTACCTTGCGTGCCAATATGCTATTAAAATGGTTATGATGTGGTATGATAGGGTGGTATGCTCCTATGAATGATTTAAGTGACTTGACTTGGCACATGTTCACGCATGTAGTTGAAACAAAATCAACATAGCCTTCACGATATTTATGTTCATGGTGGATTATATCCTACTCATGCTTGCATTCGGTGTTGATTAATTTTAGTGCATGTTCATGACCGTTGTCGCTCTCTAGCTGGCGCTTCCCAGTCTTTTGCTAGCCTTCACCTGTACTAAGCGGGAATACTGCTTGTGCATCCAAACTCCTTAAACCCCAAAGTTATTCCACATGAGTCCACTATACCTACCTATATACGGTATCTACCTGCCGTTCCAAGTAAATTTGTATGTGCCAAACTCTAAATCTTCAAATAAATATCCTGTTTTGTATGCTCGAATAGCTCATGTATCAACTAGGGCTGTCTGTATCTTGCATGTTAGGCGGGTTATTCTCGAGAGGAGTGGACTCCGCTCCTCACTCACGAGATAAATGGCTGGTCACCGGGATGCCCAGTCCCATGCTTTATGCAAACTAAATCAAAATAATTGCAAACTAAACCACCCTGGGACTCTTGTTAGTTGGAGGCACTCTTTGTTTCGAGCAAGCCATGGATTGATGCTTGTTGGTGGAAGGGGGAGTATAAACTTTACCATTCTGTTTGGGAACCGCCTATAATGTGTGTAGCATGGAAGATATCGCCATCTCTTGGTTGTTATGTTGATAATGAAAGTATAGCGCTCAAAACATTATTCACCTCTGTTTCAAAACCAAGCTCTGGCACCTATACAAATCCCTGCTTCCCTCTACGAAGGGCCTATCTATTTACTTTTATGCTGAGTCATCACCCCCTTATTAAAAAGCACCAGTTGGAGAGCACAGCTGTCATTTGCATTCATTACTGTTAGTTTACATTGAGTATGACTTGACTGGATCTCTTTTACCATAAATTACAATGTCTAGTTAGTCCTTGGTCTTTAAAGGTGCTCTGCATTTATGTTTTGCGGTCTCAGAAAGGGCTAGCGAGATACCACCTTGTTTTATCATATTATGATTGTTTTGAGAAAGTGTTGTCATCCGAGATTTATTATTATTGCTCGCTAGTTGATTATGCCATTGATATGAGTAAACTTGAGACCTAAGCGTTATTGTGAATGTGGTTAGTTATAATCTTTGCTGAAAACTTGAATGCTGGCTTTACATATTTACAACAACAAGAGCAAATAGAGTTTGTAAAAGTTTTTCTTTATCACTTTCAGTTTGTCAACTAAATTGCTTGAGGACAAGCAAAGGTTTAAGCTTGGGGGAGTTGATACGTCTCCGTCGTATCTACTTTTCCAAACACTTTTGCCCTTGTTTTGGACTCTAACTTGCATGATTTGAATGGAACTAACCCGTACTGACGCTGTTTTCAGCAGAATTACCATGGTGTTATTTATGTGCAGAAACAAACGTTCTCGGAATGACCTGAAACTTCACGGAGCCACTTTTCAGAAAATAAGAAAAATACCTGCAAAAGATGAAGGCCAGGGGCCCACCACCTCTCCATGAGGGTGGGGGCGCGCCCCCCTACCTCGTGGGCCCCCTGTTGCCTCTCCGACTCCAACTCCATATATTGAGTTTCGGGGAGAAAAAAATCAGAGAGAAGAAATCATCGCGTTTTATGATACGGAGCCGCCGCCAAGCCCTAAAACCTCTCGGGAGGGCTGATCTGGAGTCCGTTCGGGGCTCCGGAGAGGGGAATTCGTCGCCATCGTCATCATCAACCATCCTCCATCACCAATTTCATGATGCTCACCGCCGTGCGTGAGTAATTCCATCGTAGGCTTGCTGGACGGTGATGGGTTGGATGGGATCTATCATGTAATCGAGTTAGTTTTCTTAGGGTTTGATCCCTAGTGTCCACTATGTTCTGAGATTGATGTTGCTATGACTTTGCCATGCTTAATGCTTGTCACTAGGGCCCGAGGGCCATGATTTTAGATCTGAACCTATTATGTTTTCATCAATATATGAGTGTTCTTGATCCTATCTTGCAAGTCTATAGTCACCTATTATGTGTTATGATCCGTTAACCCTGAAGTGACAATAATCGGGATACTTACCGGTGATGACCGTAGTTTGAGGAGTTCATGTATTCACTATGTGTTAATGCTTTGTTCCGGTTCTCTACTAAAAAGAGGCCTTAATATCCCTTAGTTTCCGTAAGGACCCCGCTGCCACGGGAGGGTAGGACAAAAGATGTCGTGTAAGTTCTTTTCCATAAGCATGTATGACTATATTCGGAATACATGCCTACATTACATTGACGAACTGGAGCTAGTTCTGTGTCACCCTAGATTATGACTGTTACATGATGAACCGCATCAGACATAATTCTCTATCACCGATCCATTTCCTACGAGCTGCTAATACTTGAGAATATTCTTTGGCTCCCCTTGTGTCGAATCAATAAATTTGGGTTGAATACTCTACCCTTGAAAACTGTTGCGATCCCCTATACTTGTGGGTTATCAATAACCCACAATCAAAGAATCAACGTTATGATAAAAGAGACTTTGTTGCTCGGAAACACAGTAAGGAAAGAGAGCCTTGGGTTCAGAAACCCATGTCTTTTCCTCCCAAGCCATTTAAGAAAAAGGATGATGAGGATTTTGAGCGCTTTGCTGAAATAATTAGACCTATCTTTTTGCGTATGCGTTTGACTGATATGCTTAAAATGCATCCTTATGCTAAGTACATGAAAGATATTGTTACTAATAAAAGAAAGATACCGGAAGATGAAATTTCCACCATGCTTGCTAATTATACTTTTAAGGGTGGAATACCTAAGAAACTAGGAGATCCAGGAGTACCAACTATACCATGCTCCATTAAAAGAAACTATGTCAAAACTGCTTTATGTGATCTTGGAGCCAGTGTTAGTGTTATGCCTCCTTCTTTATATCGTAGACTTGATTTGAATAAGTTGACACCTACTGAAATATCTTTGCAAATGGCTGATAAATCAACTGATATACCTGTCGGTATTTGTGAGGATGTGCCTGTTGTGGTTGCAAACGTTACTATTTTAACGGACTTTATTATTCTTGATGTTCCCGAGGACGATAGTATGTCTATTATTCTTGGAAGACCCTTTTTGAATACTGCAGGGGCTGTTATTGATTGCAACAAAGGCAATGTCACTTTTCATGTTAATGGTGATGAGCATATGGTACACTTTCCGAGGAAACAACCTCAAGTCCATAGTATAAATTCTATTGGAAAATTTTCAACAATCACTATTGGAGGTTTTGAATTTCCTCTTCCTACTGTCAAGAAGAAATATGATATTCTTATTGTTGGGGATGTGCATATCCCCGTTGAGGTAACCTAGTATTATTCGAAAATTCTCCGGTTCCATGTTACTCGGAATGAGTTTGTTAACAAGACTTGATCAACCTTGTTAGTGGATTCCTTTTGATGAGCATGAGATGGATGAAGTTAGAAAACACAACTCTCTGTACCCTCTTTTTACTTTCTGTTATTTATATTAAATAAAGCAAAAATAGTAATTTCTGTCTGTTTTCTGAATTATCCGTGCAATATAAAAATACCCCGAAAATAAAAGTTTTCCAATTGCCCTGAAATTTAAATATGACTTTTTCTGGAATATTTGAGAACATTTGGCACTGAGAACACAACAGGGGGAGCAAGCACCTGGCCACAAGGGTCCACGGCGCGCCCACCCCCCTAGGCGCGCCCCCTTGCCTCGTGGGCCCATGGTGGCTCCCCTCCACTTATTCCTGCACGCACACACTTCATCCTCCCAAAAAATCACCATCCAGCTCAACCACGAGTTCTAGCTCATTTTGCTACGATTTTCGATCTCCTTGCTCAAAGACCTCTCACAAAACTGCTTTGGGGGTTTGTTCCTTGGTATGTGACTCCTCCAATGGTCCAATTAGTTTTTGTTCTAGTGCTTTATTCGTTGCATATTTTTGTTGCTTAGGTGACCATGTTCTTGAGCTTGCATGTCAAATTTATGTGGTCAAAAGTAGTTTTGATGCATGATATAGGCTCTAGGCACTTGTAGGAGTAGTCACTATCAATTTTGTTGAGTTTGGTTTACTTTTATTTGAAGTTACTAAAAATTTCAGAATTTTTCAGAAAATAATAAAGAGATTTTTGAGGGGCTCGTCGAGCCGAAGCTCGAAGGATAAGCAAAGCGAGGAGGATAAGAGACCCAAGTATAATCTCCCTCGCACCGCGGAGGTCCGGCCGTGTGAATGGCCTTGTGATGATTTCTTGAGGGCAGCCGGGATTTATGATGATTTCTATGAATTGACTGAGAATGCAGGCCTCACCGCCTTCCTCCACGACCAACGTGAACAATATCTCTTACTCACCAATATCTTTGTGCAAAACTTTCATCTCCATGCTAGGAGCTCACCACCTACGGTGGAGTTTTATTTATATGATGAGCATAAGGAGATGTCACTTTGTGATTTTTGTCGGGTTTGTTTGATCCCTTTCGAGGGCATCATAGAGGAACCACATCGTGACGATGTGGATGGGTTTATTGATACCATCACTGTAGGGGAAACGAGGAAGGTTTCCAATGCACGAACTACTAGCATACACTTTCCTGTTCTACGTTACTTTCTTATATTTGCTAGTAATGCTTAATTGGGTGCGGAAACTGTGGAAACCTGAGTGCCCCTGATATTTTTATTTTTTGCCATGCCTTATTTCATGATGATACATTCAGCATGGGTGCTATTATTGCAAAGCGGTTAAATCTTAACCATACTAAGGGCCCCGTCTTTGGAGGCATCTTCGCCTCGCGCCTAGCTGCACATTTTAACATACCTATTAGGCATTATGAGAAGGAAGAAAAATTGCTGCCTCTTGTTTATTTAGATTATAAGAGTATGGTAGCACATGATTTTATTGTTAAGAATAGGGAAAATGAGCTTAAATACAAATTGTTCTTTGATAAACATCATCCTGAGACTATTACCCTGCCTGCTCCTTCCTTGTTTGATTTATCTGCAGGCAAGTACCTTGTTCCGTTTGAGGCCATTCATGCCTACCGGAACCCTACATCAGCCACAGAGCCAGAGCCAGAATCACAATTTGATCCTCCACGACAGTCTGATTATCAGTGGGACCCAGAGGTGATTGCCAACCAGTGGCAATCCGAGGCTTCATCGCAGTATGATCCCAACTATTACTTTGGATATCCGCCAGGCCAGCCGTGGACATAGACCAACTTAGGCCAAAAGCCTAAGCTTGGGGGAGTACGTATTTCTCACCGTCATTACATTCATGTTCACACACTCATTGCTAGTTGTCGGTGCTCATACTTTTTCATTGTATCATCCATACTAGTTTATTTCCTTTTTATGCTTTCTTCTTGTGTTTTTGATAAACCTTACGAGAAACCAAAAAAATTAGTTGTAGCTTTTAGCTAGCTTTAATTTCTATGCTTGTGGTAGTAATTAAAAAGAAAACCCAAAAATATTTCCTGTTCTTCTTTTGCTTGTTGGGAGTTTTCTCGTGTAAATAGTTTTATTTCTTTTCTTTTCTTTGGGGGTCGATAGGAGAAGACCATAATTAAATTGTTAAAGTGGCTCTTATATGCATTATTGTTGATCTGACAAAAGAGCCCATATTGCCTTGTCCTCTCCTGTTTATGGAATGCTTGTAGATTCCAGCTTAGTCCAATGCACGTGCATTGTTACTATTATTCACATCGTTCGGTCGTGCAAGTGAAAGGCAATTATGATGATATATGATGGACTGATTGAGATAGGAGAAGCTGGTATGAACTCGACCTCTCTTGTTTTTGTAAATATGATTAGTTCATCGTTCCTGATTCAGCCTATTATGAATAAACATGTTTGTAATGACAATTAGAGATTATAGTTGCTTATGACATGCTTAATTAGCTTGGAGCTTATAATGGTTTACCTTGCGTGCCAACATGCTATTAAAATGGTTGTGATGTGGTAAGATAGGGTGGTATCCTCTTTTGAACGATTCGAGTGGCTTGACTTGGCACATGTTCACACATGTAGTTGAAACAAAATCAACATAGCCTCTACGATATTTATGTTCATGGTGCATTATATCCTACTCATGCTTGCATTCGGTGTTGATTAATTTTAATGCATGTTCATGACTGTTGTCGCTCTCTAGCTGGTCGCTTCCTAGTATTTTTCTAGGCTTCACTTGTACTAAGCGGGAATACTGTTTGTGCATCCAATCCCATAAACCCCAAAGTTGTTCCATATGAGTCCACTATACCTACCTATATACGGTATCTACCTGCCGTTCCAATTAAATTTGTATGTGGCAAACTCTAAACCTTCAAATAAACATTCTGTTTTGTATGCTCGAATAGCTCATGTATCAACTAGGGCTGTCCGTATCTTCCATGTTAGGCGGGTTATTCTAAAGAGGAGTGGACTCCGCTCCTCACTCACGAGAAAATGGCTGGTCACCGGGATGCCCAGTCGCATGCTTTATGCAAATCAAATCAAAATAATTGCAAACAAAACTCCCCCTGGGACTGTTGTTAGTTGGAGACACTCGTTGTTTCGAGCAAGCCATGGATTGATACTTGTTGGTGGAGGGGGAGTATGAACTTTACCATTCTGTTTGGGAACCGCCTATAATGTGTGTAGCATGGAAGATATCGCCATCTCTTGGTTGTTGTGTTGACAATGAAAGCATACCACTCAAAATATTATTCACCTCTATTTCAAAACCGAGCTCTGTCACCTCTACAAATCCCTGCTTCCCACTGCGAAGGGCCTATCTATTTACTTTTATGTTGAGTCATCATCCTCTTATTAAAAAGCACCAGTTGGACAGCACAACTATCATTTGCATTCATTACTGTTAGTTTACATTGAGTATGACTTGACTAGATCTCTTTTACCATGAATTAGTCAGTCCTTGATCTTTAAAGGTGCTCTGCTTTTATGTTTTGCGGTCTCATAAAGGGCTAGCGAGATACCATCTTGTTATATCATATTATGATTGTTTTGAGAAAGTGTTGTCATCCGAGATTTATTATTATTGCTCGCTAATTGATTATGCCATTGATATGAGTAAACATGAGACCTAAGAGTTATTGTGAATATGGTTAGTTCATAATCTTTGCTGAAAACTTGAATGCTGGCTTTACATATTTACAACAACAAGAGCAAACAGAGTTTGTAAAAGTTTTTCTTTATCACTTTCAGTTTGTCAACTGAATTTCTTGAGGACAAGCAAAGGTTTAAGCTTGGGGGAGTTGATACGTCTCCGTCGTATCTACTTTTCCAAACACTTTTGCCCTTGTTTTGGACTCTAACTTGCATGATTTGAATGGAACTAACCCGGACTGACGTTGTTTTCAGCAGAATTGCCATGGTGTTATTTATGTGCAGAAACAAAAGTTCTCGGAATGACCTGAAACTACACAGAGATTATTTTTGGAAATAATAAAAAAATACTAGCAAAGAATCAAGGCCAGGGGGCCCACACCCTAGCCACGAGGGTGGGGGGCGCGCTTGCCCCCTGGGCGCGCTCCCCTGCCTCGTGGGCCCCCTAGAGATCCACCGACGTCCATCTTGACTCCATATATTCGTGTTTGGAGAGAAAAAAATTAGAGGAGAAGGATTCATCGCGTTTTACGATACGGAGCCGCCGCCAAGCCTTAACTCTCTCGGGAGGGCTGATTTGGAGTTCGTTCGGGCCTCCGGAGAGGGGAATCCATCGCTATCATCATCATCAACCTTCCTCCATCAATAATTTCATGATGCTCACCGCGTGCGTGAGTAATTCCATCGTAGGCTTGCTGGACGGTGATGGGTTGTATGAGATTTATCATGTAATCGAGTTAGTTTTGTTAGGGTTTGATCCCTAGTATCCACTATGTTCTGAGATTGATGTTGCTATGACTTTGCTATGCTTAATGCTTGTCACTAGGGCCCGAGTGCCATGATTTCAGATCTGAACCTATTATGTTTTCATCAATATATGAGTGTTCTTGATCCTATCTAGCAAGTCTATAGTCACCTACTATGTGTTATGATCCGGCAACCCCGAAGTGACAATAATCGGGACCACTCCCGGTGATGATCGTAGTTTGAGGAGTTCATGTATTCACTATGTGTTAATGCTTTGGTCCGGTACTCTATTAAAAGGAGGCCTTAATATCCCTTAGTTTCCGCTAGGACCCCGCTGCCACGGGAGGGTAGGACAAAAGATGTCATGCAAGTTCTTTCCATAAGCACGTATGACTATATTCGGAATACATGCCTACATTACATTGATGAATTGGAGCTAGTTCTGTGTCACCCTAGGTTATGACTGTTACATGATCGATCACATCCGGCATAATTCTCTATCACCGATCCACTGCCTACGAGCTTTCTATATATTGTTCTTCGCTTATTTACTTTTCCGTTGCTATTGTTATCACAACTACAAAACACCAAAAATATTACTTTTGCTATCGTTACCTTTTGCTACCATTACCACTACTATCATATTACTTTGCTACTAAACACTTTGCTGCAGATATTAAGTTATCCAGGTGTGGTTGAATTGACAACTCAGCTGCTAATACTTGAGAATATTCTTTGGCTCCCGTTGTGTCGAATCAATAAATTTGGGTTGAATACTCTACCCTCGAAAACTGTTGCGATCCCCTATACTTGTGGGTTATCAGACCCCCCCCCCCATGGCGCGCCCCTCCTGGTCGCCGTCCTCTCTCCCCCCTCCTTTATATACGTGGGCAGGGGGCACCCAAAGGCACACCTAGATTTCTCTTACCTGTGTGCGGTGCCCCCCTCCACAGTTTACTCCTCCGGTCATAGCATCATAGTGCATAGGCGAAGCCTTGCGGGGATCACATCACCATCACCGTCACCACGTCGTTCTTGATAACCCACAAGTATAGAGGATCGCAACAGCTTTCGAGGGTAGAGTATTCAACCCAAATTTATTGATTCGACACAAGGGGAGCCAAAGAAAATTCTCAAGTATTAGCAGCTGAGTTGTCAATTCAACCACACATGGAAACTTAATATCTGCAGCAAAGTGTTTAGTAGCAAAGTAATATGATAGTGGTGGTAGCGGCAACAAAAGTAAAGACAGCAAAAGTAATATTTTTGGTATTTTGTAGTGATTGTAACAGTAGCAACGGAAAAGTAAATAAGCATAAACCAGTATATGGAAAACTCGTAGGCACTGGATCAGTGATGGATAATTATGCCGGATGCGATTCATCATGTAACAGTCATACATAGGGTGACACAGAACTAGCTCCAATTCATCAATGTAATGTAGGCATGTATTCCGTATATAGTCATACGTGCTTATGGAAAAGAACTTGCATGACATCTTTTGTCCTACCCTCCCGTGGCAGCGGGGTCCTATTGGAAACTAAGGGATATTAAGGCCTCCTTTTAATTGAGAATCGGAACAAAGCATTAGCACATAGTGAATACATGAACTCCTCAAACTACGGTCATCACCGGTAAGTATCCTGATTATTGTCACTTCGGGGTTAACGGATCATAACACATAATAGGTGACTATAGACTTGCAAGATAGGATCTAGAACTCTCATATATTCATGAAAACATAATAGGTTCAGATATGAAATCATGGCACTCGGGCCCTAGTGACAAGCCGCCGCCTCGAGCATTAAGCATAGCAAAGTCATAGCAACATCAATCTCAGAACATAATGGATATTAGGGATCAAACCCTAACAAAACTAACTCGATTACATGATAAATCTCATCCAACTCATCACCGTCCAGCAAGCCTACGAAGGAATTACTCACGCATGGCGGTGAGCATCATGAAATTGTTGATGGAGGATGGTTGATGATGACGACGGCGATGAATCCCCCTCTTCGGAGCCCCGAATGGACTCCAGATCAGCTCTCCCGAGAGGTTTTAGGGCTTGGCGGCTACATATCGTAAAACGCGATGATTTCTTCTCTCTGATTTTTTTCTTTCTGAAAGCAAATATATAGAGTTGGAGTTGGCGTTGGAGGGTCAACAGGGGGCCCACGAGGTAGGGGGGCGCGCCCTAGGGGGGGCGCGCCCCCCACCCTCGTGAGAAGGGTGTGGGCCCCCTGGTCTTCATATTTGGCGAGGATTTTTTATTATTTTTTCTAAGACCTCCCGTGGAGTTTCAGGTCATTCCGAGAATATTTGTTTTCTGCACATAAAACAACACCATGGTAATTCTGCTGAAAACAGCGCCAGTCCGGGTTAGTTCCATTCAAATCATACAAGTTAGAGTCCAAAACAAGGGCAAAAGTGTTTGGAAAAGTAGATACGACGGAGACATATCAACTCCCCCAAGCTTAAACCCTTGCTTGTCCTCAAGCAATTCAGTTGAAAAACTGAAAGAAAGAAATAAAAACTTTTACAAACTCTGTTTGCTCTTGTTGTTGTAACTATGTCAAGCTAGCATTCAAGTTTTCAGCATAGATCATAACTAACCACATTTGCAATAATTCTCAGGTCTCACAATTACTCGTATCAATAGCATAATCAACTAGCAAGTCATAATAATAAATCTCGGATGACAACACTTTCTCAAAACAATCATAATATGATATAACAAGATGGTATCTCGCTAGCCCTTTCTGAGACTGCAAAACATAAATGCAGAGCACCTTTAAAGATCAAGGACTAACTAGACATCGTAATTCATGGTAAAAGAGATCCAATCATAGTCACACCCAATATAAATTAACAGTGATGAATGCAAATGACGGAGGTGCTCTCCAGCTAGTGCTTTTTAATAAGAGGGTGATGACTCATCATAAAATTAAATGGATAGGCCCTTCGCAGAGGGAAGCAGGGATTTGTAGAGGTGCCAGAGCTCGGTTTTGAAATAGAGATAAATTGTATTTTGAGCGATATACTTTCATTGTCAACTTAACAACTAAGAGATGGTGATATCTTCCATGCTAAACACATTATAGGCGGTTCCCAAACAGAATGGTAAAGTTTATACTCCCCCTCCACCAACAAGCATCAATCCATGACTTGCTCGAAACAACGAGTGCCTCCAACATACATCAGGTCCCAGGGGGAGTTTTGTTTGCAATTAATTTTGATTTATTTTGCATAAAGCATGGGACTGGGCATCCCGGTGACCAGCCATTTTCTTGTGAGTGAGGAGCGGAGTCCACTCCTCTTGAGAATAACCCGCCTAACACGGAAGATAAGGACAACCTTTGTTGATACATGAGCTATTTGAGCATACAAAACAGAATATTTATTTGAAGGTTTAGAGTTTGGCACATACAAATTTACTTGGAACGGCAGGTAGATACCGCATATAGGAAGGTATAGTGGACTCATCTGGAATAACTTTGGGGTTTAAGGGATTGGATGCACAAGCAATATTCCCGCTTAGTACAGGTGAAGGCTAGCAAAAGACTGGGAAGCGACCAACTAGAGAGCAACAACAGCCATGTACATGCATTAAAATTAATAAACATTGGATGCAAGCATGAGTAGGATATAATCCACCATGAACATAAATATCATGAAGGCTATGTTGATTTTGTTTCAACTACATGCATGAACATGTGCCAAGTCACCTAAATCATTCAAAAGAGGATACCACCCCATCATAATCATCTCAATAGCATGTTGGCATACAAGGTAAATCATTATAACTCATAGCTAATCAAGCATGGCACAAGCAACTATGATCTCTAATTGTCATTGCAAACATGTTTATTAATAATAAGCTAAATCAAGAACGCGGGCTCATCATATTTACAAAAACAAAAGAGGTCGAGTTCATACCAGCTTTTCTCATCTCAGTCAGTCCATCATATATCATCATAATTGCCTTTCACTTGCACGACCGAACGGTGTGAATAATAATAAGAGTGCACGTGCATTGGACTAAGCTGGAATCTGCGAGCATTCAATAAACAGGAGAAGACAAGGCAATATGGGATCTTTGTGCATAATTCAACAATAATGCATATAAGAGCCACTTCAACAATTTAATTATGGTCTTCTCCTACTGACCCCCAAAGAAAAGAAAAGAAATAAAACTATTTACACGGGAAAGCTCCCAACAAGCAAAAGAAGAACGGGAAATATTTTTGGGTTTTCTTGTTAATTGTTACTACTACAGCAGAAAAATAAACTACTACTAATTTTTTGGTTTTTCTTAAGGTTTACTAAACACACAAGAAGAAAGCAGGAAAAAGGAAAATAAACTAGCATGGATATTACAGTGAAATAGTATGAGCACCGACATCTAGCAATGAGTGTGTGTGTGAACATAAATGTAATGTCGGTGAGAAATACGTACTCCCCCAAGCTTAGGCTTTTGGCCTAAGTTGGTCTATGGCCACGGCTGACCTGGCGGATATCCATAATAATAGTTGTTGGGGTCGTACTGTGATGAAGAGGAATAGTTGGGATCATACTGATGTGCAGCGATTATCGCCTGCTGAGCTGCAGCGTGGAGTCGGGCTGCCTCCGCTCTCCTCTCGTACTCTTCTGCCTCATCTCTGGTAATAACATATCTTCCTTTTGTCTGTGAATCAAAGAAGGCAGGAGCAGGGAGAGTAATACGGAAAACACGTCGTTTATCAAAAATTAAGCGATATAAGAGAGGTGATTCAGGCCTCTCGACAAACTGGTGCGAAGCCATAGAGTTATAATCTAAATATGTAGGAGGCAACTCCATATCACCCTCACGAATGTCTATTTCAAGAAAATGAGCTAAGAGGGTTGCATAAATTCCTCCAAAGAAATCTCCATTATGTCTATTATGATGCAACCTACGAGCTACAATGGCTCCCATATGATAAGATTGGTCTCCTAACACAACACTCGTAAGAATGCTAAGATCAGGGATACACATGTGACATGCTTCATCCTTAGCATTTATGCATCTACCGATGAAGAGAGCAAAATAATGTATAGCAGGAAAGTGAATGCTCCCTATGGTAGCTTGCGTTATGTCTCTGGATTCCCCCACAGTTATACTAGCAAGAAAGTTTCTAAATTCAGATCTAGGGGGATCCCTAATACTTCCCCATGATGGAAGTTCGCAAGCAGAAGTGAAATCCTTTAGGTCCATGGTATAAGATTTGCCATAAAGATCAAACATGACTGAAGGAGAATTACACGAAGATGAATACTCAAACCTCCTCACAAATGAACTTGTGAGATCATGATACTGGGGGCATTTGTTAGCCTCAAAATCCTCAAGACCGGCATTGCGCAAATGTGATTTGAATTCTTCTTTAATTCCCGCACGGTCCATAAAATTTTCCGATGGCCATTCGCAAGGCCGTACTGGAGCGTCTCTTGGTGGATCCTCGTCAGCGTCGCGCATAGCAATTCTGGGTCCTTGCTTCTTAGAGGAACCACCTTGGAACATCTTCCTAAACATATTGTTTTTCTCTGAAAAATTCTGAAATTTTTAGTAACTTCAAAATAAAAGTGAACCAAACTCAATAAAACTGATTGCAACTACTCCTACAAGTGCCTAGAGCCTATATCCAGCATTAGAACTACTTGGAACCATATAAATTTGACATGCAAGCTCAAGAACATGGTCACCTATGCAGCACAAATTTGCAAAGAATAAAGAACTAGAACAAAAACTAATTGGACCAATGGAGGAGTCACATACCAAGGAACAATCTCCCCAAGAAGTTTTGAGAGAGGTGCTTTGAGCAAGGAGATCGAAAATCGCAGCAAAAGTGGCTGGAACTCGTGCTTGAGTTGGTTTTTCGGGTTTGTGTGAGATAGAGGAAGAAGATGGGTGCTGGGATAAGTGAGGGAGGGCCACCGTGGGCCCATGAGGTAGGGGGGCGCGCCCTATAGGGGGGCGCCCACCACCCTCGTGGCCAGGTGGCAGCTCCTCCCGCGGTAATTTTTGCACAGTAAATTCTCAAATATTCCCGAAAAAATCATATTAAATTGGCATGGCCTTCTGAGGACTTTTATTTTTGGGATATTTTTATATTGCACGGATAAGTCAGGAAACAAACAAAAAAAATACTATTTTTACTTTATTTAATATAAACAACAGAAAATAAAGAGAAGGTACAGAAGGTGGTGCTTCTAGTTTCATCCATCTCATGCTCATCAAAAAGAATCCACTAACAAGGTTGATCAAGTCTTGTTAACAAACTCATTCCGATAATCATGAAACCGGAGAAATTTAGAATAACACTAAGTTACCTCAACGGGGATATGCACATCCCCAATGATAAGTATATCATATTTCTTCTTGACAGTAGGAAGAGGAAATCCAAAACCTCCAATTATAATCGATGGAATTTTTCCAATGGAGTTGATACTATGAACTTGAGGTTGTTTCCTCGGAAAGTGTACCGTATGCTCATTACCATTAACATGAAAAGTGACATTGCCTTTGTTGCAATCAATAATAGCCCCTGCAGTATTAATAAAAGGTATTCCAAGAATAATAGACATACTATCATCCTCGGGTATATTAAGAATAACAAAGTCCGTTAAAATAATAATGTTTGCAACCACAACATGCACATCCTCACAAACACCGACAGGTATAGCAGTTGATTTATCAGCCATTTGCAAAGATATTTCGGTAGGTGTCAGCTTATTCAAGTCAAGTCTATGATATAAAGAGAGAGGCATAACATTAACACCGGCTCCAAGATCACATAAAGCAGTTTTAATATAATTTCTTTTAATGGAGCAAGGTATAGTAGGTACTCCGGGATCTCCAAGTTTCTTTGGTATTCCACCCTTAAAAGTATAATTAGCAAGCATGGTGGAAATTTCAGCTTTCGGTATCTTTCTTTTATTAGTAATGATATCTTTCATATATTTAGCATAAGGATTTGTTTTGAGCACATTAGTTAATCTCATACGCAAAAAGATAGGCCTAATCATTTCAGCAAAGCGCTTGAAATCCTCATCATCCTTTTTCTTGGATGGTTTCTGAGGAAAAGGCATGGGTTTCTGAGCCCAAGGTTCTCTTTCTTTACCATGTTTCCTAGCAACAAAGTCTCTTTTATCATAGCGTTGATTCTTTGATTGTGGGTTATCATGATCAACAACAGGTTCAATTTCTACATCATTGTCATTACTAGGTTGAGCATCATCATGAGCATTATCATTAATATTTTTACTAGGTTCATGTTTATTACCAGATTGTGTTTCAGCATCAGACATAGATATATCATTTGGATTATCAGGTGGTTCAGCAATAGGTTCACTAGAAATTTGCATAGTTCTATCATTTTTCTTTTTCTTCTTTTTAGAAGAACTAGGAACATCAATATTATTTCTTTGAGAATCTTGCTCGATTCTCTTAGGGTGGCCTTCAGGATACAAAGGTTCCTGAGTCATTCTACCAGTTCTAGTTGCCACTCTAACAGCATAATCATTTTTATTACTATTCATTTCATCAAGCACTTCTTTTTGAGCTTTAAGTACTTGTTCTACTTGAGTGGTAACCATAGAAGCATGTTTGCTAATAAGTTTAAGTTCACCTTTAATATCAGCCATATAATCACCCAAGCGTCTAATCATATAAGCATTTTATTTTAATTGTCTACCAAAATAAGCATTGAAGTCGTCTTGCTTAAACATAAAGTTATCAAACTCATCCAAGCACTGACTAGCAATTTTAGTAGGAGGGACTTCAACTTTATCATATCTATAGAGATAATTTACCTTTACTACCTATGTCGGGATATCAGGATCAGGAGGTTCTTCAGTAAATAAATAATTGAGATCTTAAGTTTCTTCAACAGGCGGTGAATTAAGACCATGTATTTCTTCAATAGGAGGTAAATTCTTAACGTCTTCAGCTTTAATACCTTTTTCTTTCATAGATTTCTTTGCCTCTTGCATATCTTCGGGACTGAGAAATAAAACACCTCTATTCTTCGGAGTCGGTTTAGGGATAGGCTCAGTAATTGGAGCAGGAGCTGGCTCAGGAGCTGCCCAATTATTTTCATTTGTCAACATATTATTCAATAGAATTTCAGCTTCATCCGGTGTTCTTTCCCTGAAAAGAGAACCAGCACTACTATCCAGGTAATCTCTGGAAGCATCGATTAGTCCATTATAAAAGACTAGCACATATGCCTGTGCGTTGCAACGGGGAAAATTAATGTTTTGCACAAGCATAATGTCCCACAACATCGAATTCATTATGAAGAACATGTTACAACACAGCATCGTCCTTCTACAAAATGAACATAAAAAAATACGTCGCAATTTAGTCATGTTCATATTTTCTTTGTGGGGTGTAATGTCCCACTGATTTCATTTAAATACAATCCTTTTTTAATGACATTTAAGTATGATCCTTTCATTAATTACCATGAAGTCCTCACCCGTTTTAGTCGGGAATCAAATCCTTCCTTTTCTAATTTAATAGCCCCAACACATTAAGGCCTATACATCCTTTCTTTTAATTATCCTACCTTTTTTACCTCAAATCCTTCATATAGAATTTATTAAGACCACAATCTTTCTAATAGTTATTCCACCAATTTACCCATAATCCTTTCTTTAATTAGCCACATTTGTTTAAGTATTAAATTTAAGCCCACAATCCTTCCTTTATTAGCTCACTCGCTTAATTAGCTCTCCCTAAACATGAGCCTTGGACCTCACCCTTCCCCATCTACAGGAACAAATGGCGATTTGTGCGAACCCCGGGCTCTCCACCTCGCCGTTGCCGAATCGGTGGCTCCCTCGCCCTCCGCCGGATGCTCTGGCGGCGGGAGGACTAGGGAGGCCCGATTTGCAGCGTGTACATAGTGTAGGAGTGCCTAGGGAGCCAACCGGTGGCGTCGTGGAGGCGGCAGTGCGACTGGATCGGCTTTTTGCAGTTGTTGGTCTCCCCTTCGACGACGAAGTTCCGGTGGACCAGCTCCTTTCTTTATGCTCACTTCTCGGTGGAGAGGCCGTGCACGGTTCCCCCGTGCCGGAGATCGAGGGATGGCGATTCCGGCGGTTGAAGATCTAGAGAAGGAAGGCGATGTTGAGCGGTGCGACGACGACGACGGCCATGGGTGTAGGTCCTCAGGGACCGTTGATCGGAGACTTCCCGTTTTGCCCGGGGGCTGCTTCGATCCAAGGCGTCAGTGAGCAGCGGCGAACGACGCGTCACCGGCTCGTCCACGGCGCCAGCGTAGTCGGGTTGCAGAGGGGCTTGGTTGTAATTTCCTTTTCTGTGTGGACCTTTCAGTAATTTGGCCGTTTTAATATCAACTCCTTTTCTCGCAAAATAAATAAATAAACATGATGACTGCCACTCATATATTTAGAGTGAGTTGGGATTAGTAAATATGAAAGGTGCATAAGTCCTTGGTTGTTACATCTAAGAGATAGACAGGAGGTCTTGTGTTCAATTCCCACAATGTTGATTTATTTTGAACCAATTATTTTTCGCGGTCTCTCTATGAAAGCCCATTGAGGGAGTCCTGGATTAGGGGGTGTTCGGGTAGCCGGACTATACCTTCAGCCGGACTCCTGGATTATGAAGATACAAGATTGAAGACTTCGTCCCGTGTCCGGAGGGGACTTTCCTTGGTGTGAAAGGCAAGCTTGGCGATGGGGATATTCAAGATCTCCTACCATTGTAACCGACTCTATGTAACCCTAACCCTATCCGGTGTCTATATAAATCGGAGGGTTGTAGTCCGTAGGACAGAATCAACTCCATACACAATCATACCATAGGCTAGCTTCTAGGGTTTAGCCTCCTTGATCTCGTGGTAGATCTACTCTTGTACTACCCATATCATCAATATTAATCAAGCAGGAGTAGGGTTTTACCTCCATCGAGAGGGCCCGAACCTGGGTGAAACAAAGTGTCCCCTGTCTCCTGTTACCATCTGACCTAGACGCACAGTTTGGGACCCCCTACCCGAGATCCGCCGGTTTTGACACCGACATTGGTGCTTTCATTGAGAGTTCCTCGGTGTCGTCGTCTTTAGGCCCGATGGCTCCTTCGATCTTCAACAATAATGCGGTCCAGGGTGAGACTTTTCTCCCCGGACAGATCTTCGTCTTCGGCGGCTTCGCACTACGGGCCAATTCGCTTGGCCACCTTGAGCAGATCGAAAGCTACGCCCCTGGCCGTCAGGTCAGGTTTGGAAGCCCAAACTACACGGCTGACATCCACGGGGACTTGATCTTCGACGGATTCGAGCCACAGCCAAGCGTGCCGTGCTGTCTCGACGGGCATGATATAGCTCTGCCGCCGGACAGCGCCTTGGAGGCCGCACACGCATCGGTTTCGACCATTAATTTGGAACCTACTGCGTCGATCGAGGATCAGCGGTTGGATGCTGCCTCAGGGGCTGCAATCTCAAAGGCGATCGAGCCGAACTCCGGTCCCGCACTCCGCATGGCCCGTGACTCCAAGGAGCCGGATTTCTCTCCAAACTCCGAGCCCCCCGCGCCCCTCCCAATCGAATCCGATCGGGCGCCGGTAATGGAGTTCACTGCCGTAGACATCTTTCAGCATTCGCCTTTTGGCGACATCCGAAATTCTCTCAAGTCTCTCTCTTTATCAGGAGAGCCCTGGCCGAACTACGGTCAGCCAGGGTGGGATACAGACGGAGAGGAAATTCAAAACCCACCCACCACCCACTTTGTAGCCACTGTCGACGATTTAACCGACTTACTTGACTTCGGCTCCGAAGACATCGACGACATGAACGACGATATAGGAGACGAACAGGAACCAGCACCTGTAGGGCGCTGGAACGCCACCCCATCTCACGATGTGTACATGGTGGACACCCCTAAAGGAAGCGACAATGAGGAAAAAGGGGAGGGGACGAGAGATCAACCCCCCGAATCAAGGCGTCGGCGTAAACGCCGACCCAAGCCCCGCCTCGACAAAAACCTAGCCATAGAGCAGGACGAGCCGGTAGACGACGGGCAGGCCTTAGAGCAACCGTTCGAACAGGG
Source organism: Triticum urartu (assembly GCF_003073215.2). Classification (NCBI taxonomy): domain Eukaryota; kingdom Viridiplantae; phylum Streptophyta; class Magnoliopsida; order Poales; family Poaceae; genus Triticum; species Triticum urartu. The sequence goes on along the minus strand of NC_053028.1, from coordinate 589,964,695 downwards.
CAATACAGATAGAGAAACCGAACATCCCTCCTCAGGCGAAAACGGCATTCTGGACGACCTCACGCTGAATAAACTCACGGAGCAGAATCTCCATGAGAGGCTCGTTGCAACTGCACGCAGCCTAAAAAAGCAGAAGCGGAAGCTAAAAACAGCAGAAGACGCACTCCGGATCAGATGGAGCAAGGTAATCAATGCCACAGATAAGTACGGCGACAATCGCAGCACTAGAAGCTATCCGAAAAGAAAGCTACTACCTGAATTCGACGAAGAGGCCTTAGAGCCCTCACATTCAATAAATGAAAAAGCCACACGGTCGGATAGACGACCCTATAAAGTGACAAGCGGCGCCGCACCTAAATCGGCATGCGACCCACTTAAGGATCCACATCATGGCCCAGTCAGGTCCATTTATGGGCCAAGAAAGCAAGCTCTCGTAAGCAACACTATGAAGCCATCATCAGAATCCGGCATACCCAAATACAGGGGTGCCGCACACCCCCTATGTTTCACCGATGAGGTCCTGGACCATGAATTCCCAGAGGGATTCAAACCCATCAACATAGAGGCATACAATGGAACAACAGACCCAGGAGTCTGGATCGAGGATTACATCCTCCACATACACATGGCTAGAGGAGATGATCTCCACGCCATAAAATATCTACCCCTTAAGCTTAAAGGGCCAGCTCGGCATTGGCTTAAAAGCCTTCCCGAAAACACAATTGGAAGCTGGGAAGAGCTCGAGGATGCTTTCTGAGCAAACTTTCAAGGGACCTATGTCCGCCCTCCGGACGCAGATGATCTTAGTCACATAACTCAACAACCCGGAGAATCAGCTCGGCAGTTCTGGAATAGATTCCTCACTAGAAAGAATCAAATAGTCGACTGTCCAGACGCCGAAGCCCTAGCAGCTTTTAGGCATAATGTCCGAGACGAATGGCTCACCAGACACCTCGGCCAAGAAAAACCAAGAACAATGGCCGCACTAACAAACCTCATGACCCGCTTTTGTGCAGGGGAGGACAGCTGGTTGGCAAGGTGCAGCCCCAGCGACCCAAGTACATCCGAAACCAGGGATGGAAACGGAAGACCGCGACACAACAAGGACCGTCGCCGGACTAAGGACAAAAGTCCAAAGAGCACGACAGTCAACGCCGGATTTAAAGGCTCACGACAAAATCAGGAAAAATCGCCCGCCCAGGATAACAGGGATGATCCATCCAACCTAAATATAATCCTGGACAGGATATGTCAGATACACAGTACTCCAGCGAAGCCCGCTAACCATACCCACAGAGACTGTTGGGTCTTCAAACAATCCGGCAGACTTAATGCCGAACACAAGGGGCTCGGCACACCAAGCAAAGACGAGGACGAACCCCAACAGCAGAGCACCAGGAAACAAAAGAACTTCCCGCAAGAAGTAAAAACAGTGAACTCACTTCACATAACAAAACATGCGGTGCCCGTAAAGGTATGCACCAGACGGCCCATCCCCAAAGGATCCTGCCACTGGTTGTTAAAACCGATCACCTTTGATCAGCTAGATTATTCTAGGAATATCAAGAACGTAGGATGGACTGCCTTGATACTCGATCCAATAATTGGCGGACTCAAGTTTTCAAATGTCCTTATGGACGGCGGCAGCGGACTAAACCTGATATATCAGGATACAATACAACACATGGGGATAAACCCAGCAAGAATCCACCGCAGCAAAACCTCCTTTCAAGGGGTAATACCGCGCCCGGACACCCATTGTACGGGTTTTCTCTGGCTCACAGTCACATTCGGCTCCGCCGATAACCTCCGCCGCGAAAAGCTGACCTTCCACGTCGCCCCGTTCTCAAGTCGCTATCAAGCACTTCTAGGACGCGAAGCTTTCGCTCGATTTAATGCAATACCGCATTATGCATCTCTTACGCTTCAGATGCCCGGTCCACGAGGCATCATTTCTTTGACGGGAAAGCACTAAAGTGCGCCTCCCTATGCGGAGGACAGTGCGGCCGCTTTAACAGCCCCACAGAAAAATGGCCTCACCGGCCAAAAAACTTTAAAATAGGTCATTTCAAGACCGCGAACGCGGATAGACGAGTTCGGTGCAAAATCATCATTGATGCAGGCTCCTGAGTTCGGCTACCTTACGTTCCGCTCTATCGGCTACGGTAGCACCAGGAGAACTACTGCGATTGTGCCCCCGGTTCGGCCAGGGCGAGCACCTCAGTAGAGAAAGCCGAAAACTGACTGTCATGATGTAGTGTGAGACTGGTCATCCACTCGATGACCGATCGGAATCTATCGGATTCCTCCGCTTTAACGAAGGGCCGCTTCCCGGCCAGGCACATACGCGCCCCGAATTTGGACGAGCGCAGTTGCCACCAAGGAGCTACCTAAAGAGTCTCATTTTCAAACTCCTATGGCTAAGTGAAAGTGTTAAAGCATTATAGTCTAGTTGCCTGGCCCGCTGCGCTATCACCTCCTTTGTAGGACCAAGACGTTGGGTTAAGTGTGAAAATGCGTCTTCTGCGAACACCCCCGGACTATGTGCGTGGGGGCTGAAGCCAACGACTGCCATCTTTCAGATTCTATACACATATATATATATATATCTTAAAACGGCCGCATAGAAGGTGTTTACAATACTTGGAGGCACAAGTATAAAAGGCCATCAAAATATTACTTTATAATTATATATGCTATCATAACGTAGCATCTTTCGGGCACTGCGTCTCTATTACACGAGCGCCTTCAAGAACTTCCTGAAAATAGTGCTCGGAGGGTACTCGGCTTTGGTCCGAATCTCGGGACGCAACAACGGTGGTCTCCATCTCCGCCCAGTATGTCTTAACACAGGCTAGAGCCATCCTAGCGCTCTCTATGCATGCTGACCTCTTAATTGCATTCATACGCGGCACCGCGTGAAGGAATTGCTGCACCAAGTTGAAATAACTCTTCGGCTCCGAACTCCCCGGCCACAGGTGACCCACGACATACTTCATGGCGAGTCCAAACAACCTATTTAGTTCGTCCCATTGAGCCAAACGATCATCCACCGCCAGTGGACGCTCTGGATTGTGAAACTGCGACCAGAAAAGCCTTTCCACTTCACGATCTTTTTGATTCCGAAAGTGTTCGGTCACATCAGCAGCACTCGCTGCCAAATCCAGATAGTTGTCCTCCACACTCCACATCTAGTCCAACGGAGCAAACTTCGGATCACAAACCTTCCTTCGTAGCATAAAGGGCTTTCCAGCCACAATCTGTTCGGCCTGACGCAACTCCTCCTTCACAGCTCTCATCGCAGAGCGAGCGTCCTTGGCATCAGCAACGGCCTTCTCTAAGTCCGTCTGTTTCGCCTGGCCTTCTTTTTCAAGAAATCTGCAACGGTCGGTAGTGCTTTTTAACTTTTTGGCCATATCGGCCATCTCATCTTTGCTTCGGCAATGAGCAGCCTATTCGGCTCTCAGCTCTTCAAGGGCCTTCTTGGCAACCGCATCACTTTCTCTGGCTTGTTCTTTAGCTTGGGCAAGTTCTGCCCTAAGACTCTCTGTGGCGGCCGCACCGTCTGCGTTAAGCATACACATAGTCAGACACTGCCATAAAACTATTCTTACCTGATGCCTCCCGAAGAATTGCATACCTTGAGCTTCATCAAGCCGCTTATTAACAAGCGCGATGTCGGCATCTGCCACGTCCAGCTGCCGCTTTAGTTCGGCTAAATCTTCAGTTCGGCTCGATTCCGGACTCCCTGCCGCCTGCATTCAAAGGCGACATCTTAGACCTAGGATTATGATCCTCCGCGTGCCGTCATTTCTTGACGACGTGCAGAGTCTCAGGGGCTACTATCTACATAGGGTGCATCTTATTCATGCGCAACGAACCAAAGGGAACATTATCTAACGTACCTCAAACCCCGTCAGTAAGCTTTTGACGGCCTCATGCAATCCGTTTTCTGCGGATGAAATCTTTTCAATCACCGTACCCATCAATGCACGGTGCTCCTCTGAGATAGAAAGCTCGCCCCAGGAGAATCCTTAGCTCCTCCCGCTGAGCACCAGACGGTGCCGGGCTTGTCCTATGGTCTCCTTCGAAGGCCGGACGCGGAGAACTTCGGGGGGGGCGCACTGCCACCTTCCGCCCCTACCGGATTCGGAGAAACCCTCCGCGACGACACCTCATGGTCGCCCGCCTCGCTAGGCGGCACGGCAGGGGGAGGCGTCCCGCTCTCCATCATCTCCGGAAGAAGATCCCCCGAAGACGAGCTCTGCTGAGAAGGGCTGAGGTCCGAGCTACAAGGTAACATTTTGGTTAATCTTCTCAGATATAAATCAAAGATTTCTCTCATCCCTCAAAAGGAAAACCTCTCTCTACTTACGGCTCGCTGGAGGGCTGATCCCCTTGAGGGCGTAGTCCGGCCGAGGGACTCCCCGGCGCCGGACCCTCTGACGAGGATTTTTTCCCCCGCTTCGAGACCATGGTTCTCGGATTGTCAGAGGCAGCTCTTTTCTTCACCTTAGGAGAGGAATTGTCGGTTCCTCCCTTCGAAGCAGCCTCCTTCGAGGAGGCCATAGCTTCCTTGTCCTCCCCCTCCAAAGGCATTATTTCCAGCATCCTGACTAGCACGGGATCCGGCCTGGTTTCAGGAAGGGGAGCCGGACACCTGATCAGTTTTGCCTTCGCTATCCACTCCTGTTTAAAAAGGACAGCTCTTTTAGGGGCAAGTTTATTATACGGATAGAAGGTCCGGGCACAAGATTGCTTACTTGAGTATCCGGGCGATTGCAGCTTAGGCCCGCGTCCTCGGTTAAATCCGGACACATCTCTTGTGATCCGAAGAACAGTTTATACATCTCCACGGGTGTTGCGCCCATGAAGTTTTGGAGAACTCACGGTCCCTCCGGATTAAACTCCCACAGGCGAAGGGGGCGACGTTTGCCGGGCAATGTTCGGCGAATCAGCATGACCCGCGTCACCTTGACCAGGTTGAGGTCTCCTTCTAAGAGATCCCTAATACGGCCCTGCAACAGGGGCACGTCTTTGGGTAACCCCTAGTCTAATCCTTTGTTGACCCATGACGATAGCCGTGGTGGGGGACCCGAGCGAAAGGCAGGAGGCGCCGCCCACTTGGCGCTCCTGGGAGCGGTGATATAGAACCATTCTCGTTGCCACAAGCCGAGCTCCTCTTGAAAGAAGCCCTCGGGCCATGGAGCATCGGCATTCTTGCTTATGATAGCGCCTCGGCACTCTGCATGCCGTCCCTCGATCATCTTCGGCTCCACTCCAAAGGTCTTGAGCCATAATCCAAAGTGAGGGGTAACATGGAGGAACGCTTCGCACACAACGATGAAGGAAGTAATATGGAGGATGGACTCCGGAGCTAAGTCATGAAATTCCAGCCCGTAATAAAACAGCAGCCCCCTCACGAAGGGATCTATCGGGAAGCCTAACCCCCGAAGGAAGTGAGACATGAACACTACGCTCTCACCGGGCTGGGGGCTAGGAATAGCTTGCCCTTGAACAGGCAACCTATGCGGAATTTCGGCGGTCAAAAACTTAGCGTCTCTCAACTTTAGCACGTCCTCCTCCATGACAAAGGAGGGCATCCATCGGCCTTGAAGGTCGGAACCGAACATTGTCGAAGGTTCGAAGCGCCTGAAATCTGAAGCCTAGGGTGTTGGAACTCGAGGCGGCAGGCGAACTCGTTTGAGATTGAAAAAGGAGTAAGGCCTTGGTCTCTTTATAAGAGGTCGAATACCAAGAGCCCTCCCCGTAACCATTTGATACTCGCCTTTAATCGAGAAAAAGTGCTAACAGGCACGATTGGGTTACCCACGTCCGTATTGATGAGAATCCCGTAAAAGGGGGGCACACGATCTCTGCTTTGACAAGACGTGCCAAGGAAACCGCCTCGCAAAACATGCTGAGGTGGAAAAAGAAAAACGATTCGAGTAAAGGACTTGGCTGTAGTGTGATGGCGCACTGCAGGGTACGTCAGCAGATTTGACTTGTGCTAATATTATTCTCTTTATGGCAATATGTGGAAACTCATTTTATAGAGCCGGACACTACTCTTGGTGATTACAATCTTCTGCGAAGGACTTGGAGGAGGAACCCGCCTTGCAATGCCGAAGACAATTTGCGCGCCGGACTCGTCGTCATTGAAGCCTGGTTCAGGGGCTACTGAGGGAGTCCTGGATTAGGGGGTGTTCGGGTAGCCGGACTATACCTTCAGCCGGACTCCTGGATTATGAAGATACAAGATTGAAGACTTCGTTCCGTGTCCGGAGGGGACTTTCCTTGGCGTGAAAGGCAAGCTTGGCGATGCGGATATTCAAGATCTCCTACCATTGTAACCGACTCTATGTAACCCTAACCCTATCCGATGTCTATATAAACCGGAGGGTTGTAGTCTGTAGGACAGAATCAACTCCATACACAATCATACCATAGGCTAGCTTCTAGGGTTTAGCCTCCTTGATCTCGTGGTAGATCTACTCTTGTACTACCCATATCATCAATATTAATCAAGCAGGAGTAGGGTTTTACCTCCATCGAGAGGGCCCGAACCTGGGTGAAACAAAGTGTCCCCTGTCTCCTATTACCATCCGACCTAGATGCACAATTCGGGACCCCCTACCCGAGATCCGCCAGTTTTGACACCGACACACATAAAAGGCCCATCAACATACAAGTAACTGGCCAGTTCGCTTAACGTGTGTAAACCAAACGTAAAGGACTAAACCAAACCAAGAATACCTATTCCTTTTAATAGTAGGTATAGATATCAAGTATTTCGGGTTTCTTAAGAGGATGATCAGGCAAAGCATTAAGTAACTTGAGAAGCCTCCCCCAAGCTTGTGGGAGACTCTCTTCTTTAATTTGCACAAAGTTGTATATTTCCCTCAAAGCAGCTTGTTTCTTATGAGCAGGGAAATATTTAGCAGAGAAGTAATAAATCATATCCTAGGGACTACGCACACAACCAGGATCAAGAGAATTAAACCATATCTTAGCATCGCCCTTTAATGAGAACAGAAATATTTTGAGTAAATAGAGGTAACGTGATCTCTCATTATTAGTGAACATGGCAGCTATATCATTTAACTTAGTAAGATGTGCCACAATAGTTTCAGATTCATAGCCATAAAACGGATCAGATTCAACGAAAGTAATTATATCAGGATCAACAGAGAATTCATAATCTTTATCAGGAACACATATAGGTGAAGTAGCAAAAGCAGGGTCGGGTCTCATTATATCTCTTAGTGATTCTTTGTTCTATTTAATTAATAACCTCTTAATCTCATATCTATCCTTGCAAGCGAAAATAGCGGCAGAAGATTCCTTATCAAAGATAACCTTTAGGAATAACAGGCATGTTTTCATCATCACTATCATCATCGTATTCAGATTCAATCATTTCTTTTTCTCTAGCCTTAGCAATTTGTTCATCAATAAATTCATCAAGAGGCACAGTAGTATCAGACATAGAAGCAATTTCATCATAAGTATCATGCATAGCAGAAGTGGCATCATCAATAACATGCGACATATCAGAACGATTAGCGGAAGCAGGTGTAGGTGTCGCAAACTTACTCATAACAGAAGGTGAATCAAGTGCAGAGCTAGATGGCAGTTCCTTACCTCCCCTCGTAGTTGAGGGATAGATCTTGGTTTTTGTATCTCTCAAGTTCTTCATAGTGCCCAGCAGATATAAATCCCAAGTGACTCAAAGAATAGAGCTATGCTCCCCGGCAACGGCGCCAGAAAAAGGTCTTGATAACCCACAAGTATAGGGGATCCCAACAGCTTTCGAGGGTAGAGTATTCAACCCAAATTTATTGATTCAACACAAGGGGAGCCAAAGAATATTCTCAAGTATTAGCAGCTGAGTTGTCAATTCAACCACACCTGGAAACTTAGCATCTGCAGCAAAGTGTTTAATAGCAAAGTAATATGATAGTGGTGGTAGCGGCAACAAAAGTAAAGACAACAAAAGTAATATTTTTGGTATTTTGTAGTGATTGTAACAGTAGCAACAGAGAAGTAAATAAGCATAAACCAGTATATGGAAAACTCGTAGGCACCGGATCAGTGATGGATAATTATGCCGGATGCGGTTCATCATGTAACAGTCATAACATAGGGTGACACAGAACTAGCTCCAATTCGTCAATGTAATGTAGGCATGTATTCCGTATATAGTCATACATGCTTATGGAAAAGAACTTGCATGACATTTTTCTTCCTACCCTCCCGTGGCAGCGGGGTCCTATTGGAAACTAAGGGATATTAAGGCCTCCTTTTAATAGAGAATCGGAACAAAGCATTAGTACATAGTGAATACATGAACTCCTCAAACTACGGTCATCACCGGTAAGTATCCCGATTATTGTCACTTGGGGGGTAACGGATCATAACACATAATAGGTGACTATATACTTGCAAGATAGTATCTAGAACTCTCATATATTCATGAAAACATAATAGGTTCAGATCTGAAATCATGGCACTCGGGCCCTAGTGACAAGCATTAAGCATAGCAAAGTCATAGCAACATCAATCTCAGAGCATAATGGATACTAGGGATCAAACCCTAACAAAACTAACTCGATTACATGATAAATCTCATCCAACCCATCATCGTCCAGCAAGCCTACGATGGAATTACTCACGCACGGCGGTGAGCATCATGAAATTGGTGATGGAGGATGGTTGATGATGACGACGGCGACGAATCCCCCTCTCCGGAGCCCCAAACGGACTCCAGATCAGCCCTCCCGAGATGTTTTAGGGCTTGGCGGCGGCTCCATATCATAAAACACGATGATTTCTTCTCTCTGATTTTTTCTCTCCGAAAGCAAATATATGGAGTTGGAGTTGGCGTCACAGGGTCAACAGGGGACCCACGAGGTAGGGGGGGCGCGCCCTAGGGGGGGGGCGCCCCCCACCCTCGTGAGAAGGGTGTGGGCCCCCTTGTCTTCATATTTGGCAAGGATTTTTTATTATTTTTTTCTAAGACCTCCCGTGGAGTTTCAGGTCATTCCGAGAATATTTGTTTTCTGCACATAAAACAACACCATGGTAATTCTACTGAAAACAACGTCAGTCCGGGTTAGTTCCATTCAAATCATACAAGTTAGAGTCCAAAACAAGGGCAAAAGTGTTTGGAAAAGTAGATACGACGGAGACGTATCAGCCGTCGTGCTGTCGTGACTCTCCCTCGACCCTCTACTGGATCAAGAGCTCGAGGGACGTCATCGAGATGAACGTGTGCTGAACACGGAGGTGCCGTACGTTCGATACTTGGATCGATTGGATCGTGAAGACGTTCGACTACATCAACCGCGTTAACCTAATGCTTCCACTTTCGGTTTATGAGGGTACGTGGACACACTCTCCCCCTCTCGTTGCTATGCATCTCCTAGATAGATCTTGCGTGATCATAGGATTTTTTTTTGAAATTGCATGCTACGTTCCCCTATAGGCCCTCCCATTGGCGCTCATCCTGCGTGTTCATGGAGTCTTCCATGACACGTTGAAGGAGCCGGGCCTCCTCCTCTGCCATGTGAGGAGGAGGTGGTGGCGATGGAGAGGGTGAAGGCGATGGCGATGGCGTGGGCGTAATGCCGCACACCCGCGCACGTGGGGAGGGTTCAGAGCACGCGCGCAGCGCTCATGTGTCCGCCACGGCCCTGATGAGGTGTCGACAAAGAAGGACGCGCGCCGCGTGCCGTGATTGTCCTGAAACCACGTGTCCCAGTGGTCGGAGTCGTCGGCGTACCTGGGTCGTAGTAGAGGTCATCTGGCAGGAGGCAGCAGTGGCGTTCGATCTCCTCACGGCGCGCACGGCCGCTCGTCGGGACCGGCGGGATCGGCACCCGGTCCGCGACAGATGTTAGTTATTGGGGAGATGAACGTCACTCCAGGGGAGCGGCGTCCTCATCTCCCAATAACGATGACAAACATCCACGTGGATGTACTGTCGGTCACGCTCGCTGTTGGCCGTAGGGCTGATGGTGAATGGAGCAGGTGCGGGGGCCCTCCGTGGGGCGGGCCGTGGGGGTGATGCGGCCTCTGCTTTGACGCCGCGGTGGCGACGGCCCGAGGATGAGCCAACCTCGTGGATGTGCGCCCCCTTGCGGCTGCTGTTCCACCACACCATGGCTGTCGGTGGTCGGCGAGCTCGAGGAAGGGGAAGGGAGAGCTAGGATTTGGGTGTCGGGTTTCGAGGAGGCCGCGGTGACTGGAATGGGAACGTGGATTGCGACCAGTCCATGGCTTCCCATTTAAGAAGGACGCCTACTACGCACCTGGGCGGATGACAGGTGGGGCCAACCATGCGTGTGCATTTATGTTGGGCGGTGGAAGGTAGGTGGCCGCCTGCCACACGGCCCCGATGCGGACGAGCTGCGCGTCCATTTGCTGACCACCTGGACCCAAACCGGATGCATGTTTGCGCTTGAAATGGGTCGGGCTGGACATAAAACAGACAAGATGGGTTCAGGGTGTCACGCGCTGGGCCGTGGGGTCTATCCATTTTGCCCCAAACGGACGGGGCCGGACGGGATGGGGTCGCGCGCTGGAGTTGGCCTAAGAGTGAGGGTGCGGTCGGATCTAGTTTTTTTGTTAGGTCGGCTCACCAACAGGATCGTGTGAGTGAGAGCTCCTCTGTTGGCTGGTGGCGAGAGCTGTGGCGTTGAGCTGAGCTGGTCGTGAGAGCTCCTCTGTTGGCTGCCGCACCGGTACTAGCGGCCACCGTACTGCCGCCACCCGCGTGGGCGTGGCGTCCACCCACCTATCGCGTACCACTCCGGGCGCAGTAGCCACCCTCTCCGGAGCTCCATCGTGCAGCTAGAGGTTTTGCCGTGAATCAACTGCACTTTTTGGCTTCGTTGCAAAGGTGTAGCTGGCCTTCAGGTTAGTTTCTTCTTTGGTGTCGACGGAACCGCAACCCTTTCTCTTGATGCATTCTGCTGTCCTGCTCCTTAATGCATTAGCAACCTGCATTAGCCCCCTTGGTTCTTCAGCCGCTGCTTTGTCTGAAGTTAGTTCCATGGATGGTTGTTCTTTTGAGAGTGCCGTGTTGGCCCAGTATGGCTGTGGCACTATCATTGCGGTGGCTGGTCGCAGCCGGCCCGCCGACGTGCTCCTCGTCGTTCTCAATGAAGGCATCCTACTCTCGTCTAGGGCTTTCGCCTTCCTGTTGGTCAGCTTGTTTGGCGGTTTCACCAACGGCTACCGTGTCAAGCCACGTCAGCATGGCGTTTTCTTTTTCCAGGTGGCACCCAAGTGCATCGCCAAGGAGATTGTGCTCCACGATTCCTGGAAATCAAACATCATCACAGTTAGCATGTCTCTTTCCAGTTTAGCTCCTTCTGTCTGTCAAGACGTGATGCGTGTACCCCACTCTGCATGCTCTGATGCACGTTGCCAAGCATGGCTCGCCAACTCGCTCCTATCATTGGTTCTTGGGCCTCGTCTGTGCACGTCTAGCTCGGCTCTGGGGGTGGCCACTCGTTTGCCCCTGCCCCGCATGCCCAGGTTTTCGGAAGGTTTGGTGTTGGCTTGCATGCTGGCTGCTCCGCTTCATGCAACAAAGCACCCGAGAGCAATCAATTGTCTGGCAGCTTCCCCCCCTTAATCGCTGTCAACACGCTGGCGCCGCCGCCCTCTGGCCAATCACGGGACGTTCAAAGCTCTAATCTCGCCAAGCCCGTTTGTAATGTTTCGACTGGCCTTTCTTGCTCCCTGCCTGCCTCCCCATCTGTGCAAGGATATGACCCCTACAAGGATGCATTGGTCTCTAATATGGATAGGATTTTGTCTCCTGGAGCCTCACAGACCACACCAAATCTGCTTTTAAGATATGGTAAGCCCAAAGATCTGCATAGACACAGCTATCGTTGCCTCTCCTATAGTCACCGCCGGCGGGATTGCCGGGGTCCGGCTGTTTGCTGGCGATGCCGCTCGATTAGCCACCTTAGGTTTCAATGCCCTCTACGCTTCTTGCGTCTCCCCTCCAAGCGCCGTCCCACCTCTTTAAATTCTAGGGCCTGCGGCGATAGCTTTCACTCATCTGTGCCTGCCCGCTCTAGCATCTCTGTGCTCTCTGCTAGCTCCCAACCATCTCCCACCGCGGCCATGGAGCCAGTCGTGCATGGACGCCCCACCTCCCTGGACGTCCACTACCCTCCTAGACCTGCTTTCCTGTCCTGGCTCAAGCGTGTCTTTCGCCAACACCTCGGCATCTCGGCCATCAGGTTCGCCGGCAACACTGTGGGCACTGTCTTTGTGGTGTTCTAGCGGGAATCCAAGCAGGCCGCCCCCATGCGGGCTAGCTCTGTCTGCTTGGGTAACCGCATGGTCTGGGTTATGCCACACAATGCGGGTGACAACACTTTCTCCTTCTCCTATCGCCATGTGATGAGCATCTCGTTGGAGAAGATGCCGTTGGAGCTGTGGAATAGGCGGGGGTGGCGGCGAGTGTCGCCGGCTTCACCAACCTATTCTGAGTGGAGCATGCCTGCCTTCATGGCAGCGAGTTCTCCTGCATCTTCGTGCTCGTCAAGGTGGAAGCCCTTCATCACATCCCCCCACCTCATCTTCCACCGTGTGGACGGTAACGGCATCTACACCGACGTCATCTTCAACGAAATCTGGGACGTGGCCCGCTCGCTTGGTGCTCCCACCACGCGGCCGCAGCCATCTGGCCAGGTTGGGGAGGAGGGCATCGGCGGATCGCTCCCTCCTACCCTGCCTCGACAAGGGCACGCTCGCCCTCGGCCTTCCTTGGCTCGCTCGTAGGAGGGAGACGGCATGGCAAATAGGGCCTTCAGGGTCTTCCTACACCCCCACATGGCTTCGTTTGGGGACTGCATGGCCATGCTCAAACTAGTTGTCAAGCCGAAGCTGATCAAGCCCGCCCCCTTCTCCCTTCCTACATTGGTGCAGATCGGCCATGAGGATGAGGCCCACCAGGTCCTTCATTCCTCGCTGGTGGCGGTTAAGGTGCGCATGCCGCGTACGGTGGTCTCCTTCGACCCCGATGAGCTGCGTTTCTCCTTGACGATTGAGCTGTGCAACCATTATGCGGTTACTGGATCCATTCTGGTGCGGACATTGATGGTGGATGATGGCTACTTCCGTTGCTTCAATTACCTCATGAAAAAGCTTGCGCGGGAAAGCTGCCACTCGCTCCTTTTCAACTTCTGGCCCAAGCTACTGGATGGCAGCCTTTGCTCTCGCACCCTGCTGCTGCTGCCTTCTGTAGAATGCAAACACCCACCAAAACCCAATGTGCCCTCTAGCCTGCTGCCTGCGACCAGCCCGCTGCTTTCTTATTCAGAGGGTTTTTTCCTTCCCGCTACGGCCCACTTCCCGGCCCAGGCACACCTGCAGGCCCAGCATCTCCTCACCACCTGGTCCATCTGCTCGTGGCCCGCGAACTGCGTTCCTACACCTAAGCCTGGCATCCTTCCCTATGGCCAGGTCTCCCAGTGGTGGCCACTGATCTCAAGCACGGGGCATGCGAAGCGCTCCCTCCGCAGGTCGCCACTGTTTTCTACAGCTGTCGCGATCCTCCTCTCGAGCCTGCCACCGGCGACCTCAACACCCATACACCGACACTAAAGCTCATGGCTCCATCTGGGGTTGTCAACCACTAGCGTGTGTTGGCTTCTGGGGAGCTTGATCTGAATCTGGCACCTGCTGTGCTGCCGGAGTCTGGCGCTGGTCCAGGGAGCGCTGGTCTGGAGGTGCAACAGGAGGACGCGGTCGAGCTCCCTGCTGCTGCGGTGAAGGCCGCCCCATGCCCCCAACGCAACCCGCGCACCAGGACCGTGTATGATGGTGTGCGCCTTGGCTATGTCAAGCGCGCAGCTAAGTGGAAGGCTACGACGTCTGAGGCTGGCTCCGGCAGTGGCCCTGCTACCTCTTGAGCACTGCGTTGGTTTTCCCTTGAAGAGGAAAGGGTGATGCAGTAGAGCAGCGTAAGTATTTCCCTCAGTTTTTGAGAACCAAGGTATTAATCCAGTAGGAGGCTATGCACGAGTCCCTCGCACCTACACAAACAAATAAACTCCTCGCGACCAACGCGATAAAGGGGTTGTCAATCCCTTCACAGTCACCTACGAGAGTGAGATCTGATAGATATGAAAAGATAATATTTTTGGTATTTTTATGATATAGAGAAATAAAGATGCAAGTAAAATAAATAGCAAAGGAAATAACTAAGTATTGGAAGATTAATATGATGGAAAATAGACCCTGGGGCCATAGGTTTCACTAGAGACTTCTCTTGAGAGCATAAGTATTACGGTGGGTGAACAAATTACTGTTGATCAATTGACAGAATTGAGCATAGTTATGAGAATATCTAGGTATGATCATGTATATAGGCATCACGTCCAAGACAAGTAGACCGACTCCTGCCTGCATCTACTACTATTACTCCACACATTGACCGCTATCCAGCATGCATCTAGAGTATTAAGTTCAAGAGAACAGAGTAACGCTTTAAGCAAGATGACATCATGTAGAGGGATAAACTCATGCAATATGATATAAACCCCATCTTGTTATCCTCAATGGAAACAATGCAATACGTGCCTTGCTGCCCCTACTGTCACTGGGAAAGGACACCGCAAGATTGAACCCAAAGCTAAGCACTTCTCCCATTGCAAGAAAGATCAATCTAGTAGGCCAAACCAAACTGATAATTCGAAGAGACTTGCAAACATAACCAATCATACATAAAAGAATTCAGAGAAGATTCAAATATTGTTCATAGATAAACTTGATCATAAACCCACAATTCATCGATCTTAACAAAAACACCGCAAAAGAAGATTACATCGAATAGATCTCCACAAGAGAGGGGGGAACTTTGTACTGAGATCCAAAAAGAGAGAACAAGCCATCTAGCTAATAACTATGGACCCATAGGTCTGAAGTAAACTACTCACACTTCATCGGAGAGGCTATGGTGTTGATGTAGAAGCCCTCCTTGATCGATACCCCCTCCGGCAGAGCTCCGGAAAATGCCCCAAGATGGGATATTGTGGATACAGAAAGTTACAGCGGTGGAATTAGGGTTTTGGCTCCGTATCTGGTAGTTTGGGGTACGTAGGTATATATAGGAGGAAGGAGTATGTCGGTGGAGCAACATGGGCCCCACAAGGGTGGAGGGCGCGCCTGGGGGGGGGGGGGGGGGGGGGGCCCCCCCCCCCCCCCCCCCCCCCTTGATTGCTTGACATAGGGTCCAAGTCCTGTGGATCATGTTTGTTCCGAAAATCACATTCCCGAAGGTTTCATTCCGTTTGGACTCCATTTGATATTCTTTTTCTGCGAAACCCTAAAATAGGCAAAAACAACAACAATTCTGGGCTCGGCCTCAAGTTAATAGGTTAGTACCAAAAATAATATAAAAGTGTATAATAAAGCCCAATAATGTCCAAAACAGAATATAATATAGCATGGAACAATCAAAAATTATAGATACGTTGGAGACGTATCAAGCATCCCCAAGCTTAATTCCTGCTCGTCCTCGAGTAGGTAAATGATAAAAACAGAATTTTTGATGTGGAATGCTACTTGGCATAATTTCAATGTAATTCTCTTATTTGTGGTATGAATATTCAGATCCGAAAGATTCAAGACAAAAGTTTAATATTGACATAAAAATAATAATACTTCAAGCATACTAACTAAGCAATTATGTCTTCTCAAAATAACATGGCCAAAGAAAGTTATCCCTACAAAATCATATAGTCTGGCTATGCTCTATCTTCACCACACAAAGTATTAAATCATGCACAACCCCAATGACAAGCCAAGCCCCCCCCCCCCCCCCCCCCCCCCCCCCCCCCCCCCCCCCCCCCCCCCCCCCCCCCCCCCCCCCCCCCCCCCCCCCCCCCCCCCCCCCCCCCCCCCCCCCCCCCCCCCCCCCCCCCCCCCCCCCCCCCCCCCCCCCCCCCCCCCCCCCCCCCCCCCCCCCCTCATGAGCGGTAGCCATGGACATAGCACTATAGGCGGAATAGAATGGTAGTTCTCCTGCATCTTCATGCTCGTCAAGGTGGAGAAGACAAAAAATGTACCAACGTGCTCTAAAAGATATAAGTGAAACACTAGAGCAAAAACTATATAACTCAAAAGATATAAGTGAAGCACATAGAGTATTCTAACAATTTACGAATCATGAGTGTCTCTCTCAAAAAGGTGTGTGCAGCAAGGATGATTGTGGAAAACATAACAAATAAAGACTCAAATAATACAAGACGCTCCAAGCAAAACACATATCATGTGGTAAATAAAATATAGCTCCAAGTAAAGTTACCGATAGAAGTAGACGAAAGAGGGGATGCCTTCCGGGGCATCCCCAAGCTTTGGCTTTTAGGTGTCCTTAGATTATCTTGGGGGTGCCATGGGCATCCCCAAGCTTAGGCTCTTGCCACTCCTTGTTCCATAATCCATCAAATCTTTACCCAAAACTTGAAAACTTCACAACACAAAACTTAAAGTAGAAAATCTCGTGAGCTCCGTTAGCGAAAGAAAACAAAACACCACTTCAAGGTACTGTAATGAACTCATTATTTATTTATATTGGTGTTAACCTACTGTATTCCAACTTCTCTATGGTTTATAAACTATTTTACTAGCCATAGATTCATCAAAATAAGCAAACAACACACGAAAAACAGAATCTGTCAAAAACAGAACAGTCTGTAGTAATCTGTAGCTAGCGCAAGATCTGGAACCCCAAAAATTCTAAAATAAATTTCTGGACGTGAGGATTTATCTATTAATCATCTTAAAAAATAATTAACTAAATATCACTTTCCAAATAAAAATGGAGCAGTTCTCGTGAGCGCTAAAGTTTCTGTTTTTTACAGCAAGATTAACAAGACTTTTCCCCAAGTCTTCCCAACGGTTCTACTTGGCACAAACACTAATTAAACACAAAAAACACAACCAAACAGAGGCTAGATAAATTATTTATTACTAAACAGGAGCAAAAGGCAAGGAATAAAAATAAAATTGGGTTACCTCCCAACAAGCGCTATCGTTTAACGCCCCTAGCTAGGCATAAAAGCGAAGATAGATCTAGGTATTGCCATCTTTGGAAGGCAATCCATAAGTGGCTCTCATAATAGATTCATCAGGTAATTTAATTTTCTTTCTAGAGAAGTGTTTCGTGCCTTTCCTTAACAGAAATTGGAATCTAATATTCCCTTCCTTCATGTCAATAATTGCACCAATCGTTCTAAGGAAAGGTCTACCAAGAATAATAGGACATGAAGGATTGCAATCTATGTCAGGAACAATAAAATCCACGGGCACATAATTAATATTTGCAACAATAACATCATTAATTCTTCCCATAGGTTTCATAATAGTGGAATCCGCAGGTGCAAGTTTAAAGAGCAATCATCAAAATCACGGAAACCTAGCAAATCACACATAGTCTTTGGAATCGTGGAAACACTAGCACCCAAATCACACAAAGCATAGAATTCATGATCTTTAATCTTAATTTTAATAGTAGGTTCCCACTCATCATAAAGTTTTCTAGGGATAGAAACTTCCAACTCAAGTTTT
Source organism: Triticum urartu (assembly GCF_003073215.2). Classification (NCBI taxonomy): domain Eukaryota; kingdom Viridiplantae; phylum Streptophyta; class Magnoliopsida; order Poales; family Poaceae; genus Triticum; species Triticum urartu. Next base: position 589,947,097 of record NC_053028.1, on the reverse strand, counting down.
TCTTCATAAGATTGCATCAAAGCATCAACGATATGTTTGGTAAAGGCTTTATTTTAACTATAAGCATGAGGAGAATTTAGCACGGATTGCAACAAGGAAATACAATCTATCAAAGAGCATTATCATAATTAAATTCCTTGAAATCCAAAATAGTGGGTTCATTAATATTTAAAGTTTTGACTTCTTCAATCCCACTTTTAACAATTTTAGCATCAAGATCTAAAGACTCCTGAATTTGGAACGCCTTCTAGGTAAAGGTGGATCATATTCAGTCCCATCATTATCAAGATTCATATTACAAAAAAGATTTAATGGACACATCAATAACTTTTAGATCTTCATCTTTATTATCATGAAAACTAGAAAAGAACACGCTTTTATAAAGCAATCTTTCTTAGCACGCATCCTAGCGGTTCTTTCTTTGCCACTCATCAATGTCATGGCTTTGAGAGACTCATTGATATCATGCTTAGGAGGAATAGATCTAAGTTTAAAGAATCCAACATCAAGAGAAATTCTATCAACGTTCCTAGCCAACTCATCAATCTTAAGCAATTTTTCTTCAATCAAAGCATTGAAAATTCTTTTGCGAGGTAATAAATTCTTTAATATTAGATTCAAAATCAGAGGGTATCTTATTAAAAAATTTCCATAAGAATTGTTGTAGGAATTACCATAATTATTAGAGGAATACTAGGATACGGTCCTAGGATTAAAGTTTCCTCTATACGCGTTTGTTACCAAAATTATTCCTACCAACAAAATTCACATCCAAAGATTCATTATTATTCTCAATCAAAGTAGACAAAGGCATATCATTAGGATCAGAAGAAACACTTTTATTAGCAAATAATTTCATAAGTTCATCCATCTTACCACTCAAAACATTAATTTCTTCTATCTGCATGCACTTTCTTATTAGTAGATCTTTCAGTGTGCCATTGAGAATAATTAACCATAATATTATCTAGGAGTTTAGTAGCTTCTTCCTAAAGTGATTTCCATAAAAGTGCCTCCCGCGGCCAAATCTAAAAGATTTCTAGAAGCAAAATTCAATCCAGCATAAAATTTTTGTATAATTCATTCCACAAATTCAAACCATGTGTAGGGCAATTACGTATCATTAATTTCATCCTCTCCCAAGCTTGTGCAACATGTTCATGATCAAGTTGCTTAAAATTCATAATATCGTTTCTAAGAGAGATGATCTTAGCGGGAGGAAAATTACTTAGAAGATAAAAGCATCTTTGCACTTATTCCACGAATCAATACTATTTTTAGGCAAAGACGAAAACCAAGCTTTAGCACGATCTCTAAGCGAAAAAGGAAATAGCTTCAATTTAACAATATCATTATCCACATCTTTTCTTCTTTTGCATATCACACAAATCAACGAAGTTGTTTAGATGGGTAGCGGATCTTCACGAGGAGGCCGGAAAACGGATCTTTCATGACAAGGATTCAGCAAAGCAGCATTAATTTCACAAGATTCAGCATCGGTAAGAGGAGCAATCGGAGTGCTAATAAAATCATTGTTGTTGTTATTGGTAAAGTCACAGAATTGGTATTATCTTGAGCCATCGTGACAAGCAAGCAATCTGACACACAAGCAAACAAGAAACGGAGCAAAAAGAGGCGAATGAGAAAGAGAGGGAGGAAGGAGAGAGAGAGGGCGAATAAAATGGCAAGGTGAAGTGGGGGAGAGGAAAACGAGAGGCAAATGGCAAAATAATGTAACGCGGAGATAAGGGTTTGTGATGGGTACTTGGTATGTTGACTTTTGCGTTAGACTCCCCGGCAACGGCGCCAGAAATCCTTCTTGCTACCTCTTGAGCACTGTGTTGGTTTTCCCTTGAAGAGGAAAGGGTGATGCAAGAGCAGCGTAAGTATTTCCCTCAGTTTTTGAGAACCAAGGTATCAATCCAGTAGGAGGCCACGCACGAGTCCCTCGCACCTACAAAACAAATAAACTCCTCGCAACCAATGCGATAAAGGGGTTATGTCAATCCCTTCACGGTCACCTACGAGAGTGAGATACTTGATAGATATGATAAGATAATATTTTTGGTATTTTTATGATAAAGAGAAATAAAGATGCAAGTAAAATAAATGGCAAAGGAAATAACTAAGTATTGGAAGATTTATATGATGTAAAATAGACCCCGGGGCCATAGGTTTCACTAGAGGCTTCTCTCGAAAGCATAAGTATTACGATGGGTGAACAAATTACTGTTGAGCAATTGACAGAATTGAGCATAATTATGAGAATATCTAGGTATGATCATGTATATAGGCATCATGTCCAAGACAAGTAGACTGACTCATGCCTGCATCTACTACTATTACTCCACACATCGACCGCTATCCATCATGCATCTAGAGTATTAAGTTCAAGAGAACATAGTAACACTTTAAGCAAGATGACATGATGTAGAGGGATAAACTCATGCAATATGATATAAACCCCATCTTGTTATCCTCGATGGCAACAATACAATACGTGCCTTGCTGCCCCTACTTTCACTGGGAAAGGACACCGCAAGATTGAACCCAAAGCTAAGCACTTCTCCCATTGCAAGAAAGATCAATCTAGTAGGCCAAACCAAACTGATAATTCATAGAGACTTGCGAAGATAACCAATCATACATAAAAGAATTCAGAGAAGATTCAAATATTGTTCATAGATAAACTTGATCATAAACCCACAATTCATCGATCTCAACAAACACACCGTAAAAGAAGATTACATCGAATAGATCTCCACAAGGGCGGGGGAGAACTTTGTATTGAGATCCTAAAAGAGAGAAGAAGCCATCTAGCTAATAACTATGGACCCGAAGGTCTGAAGTAAACTACTCACAACTTCATCGGAGGCTATGGTGTTGATGTAGAAGCCCTCCTTGATCGATACCCCCTCCGGCAGAGCTCCGGAAAATGCCCCAAGATGGGATATTGTGGATACAGAAAGTTACAGCGGTGGAATTAGGGTTTTGGCTCCGTATCTGGTAGTTTGGGCTGGTAGTTTGGGGGTACGTAGGTATATATAGGAGGAAGGAGTACGTCGGTGGACCAACATGGGCCCCACGAGTGTGGAGGCGCACCTGGAGGGGGGGTAGGCGTGCCCCTCTACCTCGTGACTTCCTGGTTGATTGCTTGATGTAGGGTCCAAGTCCTCTGGATCATGTTCGTTCCGAAAATCACGTTCCCGAAGGTTTCATTCCATTTGGACTCCGTTTGATATTCTTTTTCTGTGAAACCCTAAAATAGGCAAAAAAACAACAATTCTAGGCTAGGCCTCCGGTTAATAGGTTAGTCCCAAAAAATAATATAAAAGTTTATAATAAAGCCCAATAATGTCCAAAACAGGATATAATATAGCATGGAACAATCAAAAATTATAGATACGTTGGAGATGTATCAGGCCCTTCCCGCCGCTCCAGTTCTTCTTCCTCGTATCGCAAGAAGGCAAAGGCGGTGGCGGTCGCCGGTCTCCTGGAGCTGCCACTGTTGGCGACTCCAACACCACTGACGAGGGGGAAGATCAAGCAGATCGCCGAGAATTGTGACCTCGATGTTTCAATCATCTTGGAACAGGCAAAGATCTATGCTGCTTCTTCTTGTTCTTCTTCTGGCACGGCGGCCTTGAAGGAAATATGCCCTAGAGGCAATAATAAAGTTATTATTTATTTCCTTATATCATGATAAATGTTTGTTATTCATGCTAGAATTGTATTAACCGGAAACATGATACATGTGTGAATACATAGACAAACAAAGTGTCACTAGTATGCCTCTACTTGACTAGCTCGTTGATCAAAGATGGTTATGTTTCCTGACCATAGACATGAGTTGTCATTTGATAAATGGGATCACATCATTAGGAGAATGATGTGATTGACTTGACCCATTTCGTCAGCTTAGCACTTGATCGTTTTAGTTTACTGCTATTGTTGTCTTCATGACTTATACATGTTCCTATGACTATGAGATTATGTAACTCCCGATTACTGGAGGAACACTTTGTGTGCTACCAAACATCACAACGTAACTGGGTGATTATAAATGTGCTCTATAGGTGTCTCCGATGGTACTTGTTGAGTTGACATAGATCAAGATTAGGATTTGTCACTTCGATTGTTGGAGAGGTATCTCTGGGACCACTCGGTAATGCACATCACTATAAGCCTTGCAAGCATTGTAACTAATGAGTTAGTTGTGGGATTATGCATTACAAAACGAGTAAAGATACTTGCCGGTAACGAGATTGAACTAGGTATTGAGATACTGACGATCGAATCTCGGGCAAGTAACATACCGATGACAAAGGGAACAACGTATGCTGTTATGCGGTTTGACCGATAAAAATATTTGTAGAATATGTGGGAGCCAATATGAATATCTAGGTTCCGCTATTGTTTATTGACCGGAGACGTGTCTCGGTCATGTATACATAATTCTCGAACCCATAGGGTCCGCACGCTTAAAGTTCGGTGACGATTGGTATTATGAGTTTCTGTGTTTTGATGTACCGAAGGTAGTTCGGAGTCCAAGATATGATCACGTACATGACGAGGAGTCTCGAAATAGTCGAGATGTAAAGATCGATATATTGGACGACTATATTCGTACACCGAAAGTGTTCCGGGTGATTTCGGATAAAACCGGAGTGCCAGAGGGTTACCGGAACCCCCAGGACAAGTAATAGGGCCTTATGGGCCTTAGTGGAGAGAGAGAGAGGGCTGGCCTAGGGCAAGCCATGCGCCCCTCCCCCTCTGGTCCAAATTGGACTAGGAGAGGGGGGGCGGCACCCCCCTTTCCTTCTCCCTCTCCCCTTCCTTTGCCCCTCCTAGTAGGAGTAGGAAAGAGGGGAGTCCTACTCCTACTAGGAGGAGGACTCCTCCTCCTCGCGCGCCATAGAGGGCCGGCCGGCCTCCCCCCGTGCTCCTTTATATACGGGGGCAGGGGGCACCTCTAGACACACAAGTTGATCATTGATCCCTTAGCCGTGTGCGATGCCCCCCTCCACCATAATCCACCTCGATCATATCGTAGCGGTGCTTAGGCGAAGCCCTGCGTCGGTAGCAACATCATCACCGTCAACACGCCGTCATGCTGACGGAACTCTCCTGTGAAGCTCTGCTGGATCGGAGTTCGTGGGACGTCATCGAGCTGAACGTGTGCTGAACTCGGATGTTCCGTGCGTTTGGTACTTGGATCGGTCGGATCGTGAAGACGTTCGACTACATCAACCGCGTTCTCATAATGCTTCCGCTTACAGTCTACGAGGGTAAGTGGACGATACTCTTCCCTCTCGTTGCTACGCATCACCATGATCTTGCGTGTGCGTTGGAATTTTTTGAAATTACTACGTTCCCCAATAGTGGCATCTGAGATAGGTTTATGCGTAGATGTTATATGCATGAGTAGAACACAAGTGAGTTGTGGGCGATACAAGTCATACTGCTTACCAGCATGTCATACTTTGGTTCGGCCGTATTGTTGGATGAAGCAGCCCGGACCGACATTACGCGTACGCTTACACGAGAGTGGTTCTACCGACGTGCTTTGCACATAGGTGGCTGGTGGGTGTCAGTTTCTCCAACTTTAGTTGAATCGAGTGTGGCTACGCCTGGTCCTTGAGAAGGTTAAAACAACACTAACCTGACAAACTATCATTGTGGTTTTGATGCGTAAGTAAGAACAGTTCTTCCTCAGCCCATAGCAGCCACGTAAAACTTGCAACAACAAAGTAGAGGACGTCTAACTTATTTTTGCAGGGCATGTTGTGATGTGATATGGTCAATACATGATGCTATATTTTGTTGTATGAGATGATCATGTTTTGTAACCGAGTTATCGGCAACTGGCAGGAGCCATATGGTTGTCGCTTTATTGTATGCAATGCAATCACCCCGTAATTGCTTTACTTTATCACTAAGTGGTAGCGATATTCGTAGAAACAATAGTTGGCGAGACGACAACGATGCTACAATGGAGATCGAGGTGTCGCACAGGTGACGATGATGATCATGATGGTGCTTCGGAGATGGATATCACAAGCACAAGATGATGATGGCCATATCATATCACTTATATTGATTGCATGTGATGTTTATCTTTTATGCATCTTATTTTGCTTAGATCGACGGTAGCATTATAAGATGACCTGTCACTAAATTTCAAGGTACAAGTGTTCTCCCTGAGTATGCATCGTTGCAAAAGTTCATCGTGCCGAGACACCACGTGATGATCGGGTGTGACAAGCTCTACGTTCATATACAACAGGTGCAACCCAGTTTTGCACATGCAGAATACTCGGGTTAAACTTGACGAGCCTAGCATATGCAGATATGGCCTCGGAACACTGGAGACCGAAAGGTCGAGCGTGAATCATATAGAAGATATGATCAACATATTGATGTTCACCATTGAAAACTACTCCATCTCACGTGATGATCGGACATGGTTTAGTTGATATGGATCACGTGATCACTTAGATGATTAGAGGGATGTCTATCTAAGTGGGAGTTCTTTAGTAATTTGATTAACTGAACCTTAATTTATCATGAACTTAGTACCTGATAGTATTTTGCATGTCTATGTTGTTGTAGATAGATGGCCTGTTCTGTTGTTCCGTTGAATTTTAATGCGTTCCTTGAGAAAGAAAAGTTGAAAGATGATGGTAGCAATTACACGGATTGGGTCCGTAACTTGAGGATTATCCTCATTGCTGCACAAAAGAATTACATCTTGGAAGCACCGCTAAGTGTCAAACTTGCTACAGGAGCAACACCAGATGTTATGAACGCCTGGCAGAGCAAAGCTGATGACTACTCGATAGTTCAGTGTGCCATGCTTTACGGCTTAGAACCGGGACTTCAACGACGTTTTGAACATCATGGAGCATATGCGATGTTCCAGGAGTTGAAGTTAATATTTCAAGCAAATGCCCGGTGAAGTCTCCAATAAGTTCTACAGCTGCAAGATGGAAGAGAATAGTTCTATCAGTGAACATATACTCAAAATGTCTGGGTACCATAACAAGTTGACTCAACTAGGAGTTAATCTTCTTGTTGATAGTGTCATTGACAGAGTTCTTCAATCACTGCCACCAAGCTACAAGAGCTTCGTGATGAACTATAACATGCAAGGGATGAATAAAACAATTCCCGAGCTCTTCGCACTGCTAAAGGCTGCAAAGGTAGAAATCAAGAAGGAGCATCAAGTGTTGATGGTTAACAAGACCACCAGTTTCAAGAAAAAGGGTAAAGGGAAGAAGAAAGGGAACTTCAGAACGGCAAACAAGTTGCTTCTCAAGAGAAGAAAGCCAAGTCTGGACCTAAGCCTGACACTGAGTACTTCTACTGCAAACAAACTAGTCACTGAAGTGGAACTACCCCAAGTATTTGGCGGATAAGAAGGATGGCAAGGTGAACAAAGGTATATGTGATATACATGTTATTGATGTGTACCTTACTAATTCTCGCAGTAGTGCCTGGGTATTTGATACTGGTTCTGTTACTAACATTTGCAACTCGAAACAGGGACTATGGATTAAGCGAAGATTGGCAAAGGACAAGGTGATGATGCGCGTGGGAAATGGTTCCAAAATCGATGTAATCGCAGTCGACACGCTACCTCTACATCTACCTTCGGGATTAGTATTAGACCTGAATAATTGTTATTTGGTGCCAACATTAAGCATGAACATTATATCTGGATCTTGTTTGATGCGAGACGGATATTCATTTAAATCAGAGAATAATTGTTGTTCTATTTATATGAGTAATATCCTTTATGGTCATGCACCCTTAAAGAGTGGTCTATTATTTTTGAATCTCGATAGTGGAGATACACATATTCATAGTATTGAAGCTAAAAGATGCAGAGTTGATAATGATAGTGCAACTTATTTGTGGCACTGCCGTTTAGGTCATATTGGTATAAAGCGCATGAAGAAACTCCATTCTAATGGACTTTTCGAATCACTTGATTATGAATCACTTGGTACTTGCGAACCGTGCCTCATGGGCAAGATGTCTAAAATGCCATTCTCCGAAACTATGGAGCGAGCAACAGATTTGTTGGAAATCATACATACTGATGTATGTGGTCCGATGAATATTGAGGCTCGCGACGGGTATCGTTATTTTCTCACCTTCACAGATGATTTGAGCAGATATGGGTATATCTACTTGATGAAACATAAGTCTGAGAAAAAGTTTAAAGAATTTCAGAGTGAAGTAGAAAATCATCGTAACAAGAAAATAAAGTTTCTATGATCTGATCGTGGAGGAGAATATTTGAGTTACGAGTTTGGTCTTCATTTGAAACAATGCAAAATAGTTTCGCAACTCACGCCACCCGGAACTAGGGCTGAAAACGAGTCGAGTTCGAGCAAGTTGGAGTTGGCTCAGCTTAACTCATATGAAAATTCGAGCGAGCTCAAACTGAGTGAAGCTCATGATCGAGCTGTAGAAGATGACTCGTACTCGGCTTGTAACAATCTCGAGCTAGTTTTGATCTAAATGAGATGGTAAAAATTCTAAATCTATGGATGAAAAACAAAAAAAGGTGAATATGCTCGGAACCTTTGCCAAAAATATAGGATATTGAACACATAGTCGACCACGCACCATAATTGGGCGTAAATCTTGTCTGCACTTAATTAAGTTTTCACGTTCGTTGGTAAATAAAATGGAGACAAATTATGGACAACATATATGGTAATAAATTATCTTATTTCCATTTAATATATGGCATGATCATTTAACATAATGATATTTTGTCGAGCTATCGAGCTAAAATCGAGAGAGCCAACATTGGCTCAAGATCGGCTCGTTTCTTAGTCGAGCTACATAAAGTGTTCAAACTTAGCTTGTTTCTTTTCGAGTCGATCTCGAGTCAAGTCAAAAAACGAGTCAATCTCGAGCGGCTCACGAGCCTCAAACTTTTCTTGCAGCCCTACCCGGAACACCACAGCGTAATGGTGTGTTCGAACGTCGTAATCGTACTTTACTAGATATGGTGCGATCCATGATGTCTCCTACTGATTTACCGCTATCGTTTTGGAGTTATGCTTTAGAGACGGCTGCATTCACATTAAATAGGGCACCATCTAAATCCGTTGAGACGACTCCTTATGAACTGTGGTTTGGCAAGAAACCAAAGTTGTCGTTTCTTAAAGTTTGGGGCTGCGATGCTTATGTGAAAAAGCTTCAACCTCATAAGCTCGAACCCAAATCAGAGAAATGTGTCTTCATAGGATACCCAAAAGAGACAGTTGGGTACACCTTCTATCACAGATCCGAAGGCAAGACTTTTGTTGCTAAGAATGGATCCTTTCTAGAGAAGGAGTTTCTCTCGAAAAAAGTGAGTGGGAGGAAAGTAGAACTTGATGAGGTAACTGTACCAGCTCCCTTATTGGAAAGTAGTTCATCACAAAAACCGGTTTCTGTGACACCTACACCAATTAGTGAGGAAGCTAATGATGATGATCATGAAACTTCAGATCAATATACTACCGAACCTCGTAGGTCAACCAGAGTAAGATCCGCACCAGAGTGGTATGGTAATCCTGTTCTGGAGGTCATGTTACTAGACCATGAAGAACGTACGAACTATGAGGAAGCGATGATGAGCCCAGATCCCGCAAAATGGCTTGAGGCCATGAAATCTGAGATGGGATCCATGTATGAGAACAAAGTGTGGACTTTGGTTGACTTGCCCGATGATCGGCAAGCCATCGAGAATAAATGGATCTTCAAGAAGAAGACAGACGCTGATGATAATGTTACTGTCTACAAAGCTCGACTTGTTGCGAAAGGTTTTCGACAAGTTCAAGGAGTTGACTATACGATGAGACCTTCTCACCTGTAGCGATGCTTAAGTCCGTCCGAATCATGTTAGCTATTGCCGCATTTTATGATTATGAAATTTGGCAAATGGATGTAAGGACTGCATTCCTGAATGGATTTCTGGAAGAAGAGTTGTATATGATGCAACCTGAAGGTTTTATCGATCCAAAGGGTGCTAACAAAGTGTGCAAGCTCCAGCGATCCATTTATGGACTGGTGCAAGCCTCTCGGAGTTGGAATAAACGTTTTGATAGTGTGATCAAAGCATATGGTTTTATACAGACTTTTGGAGAAGCCTGTATTTACAAGAAAGTGAGTGGGAGCTTTGTAGCATTTCTAATATTATATGTAGATGACATATTGTTGATTGGAAATGATATATAATTTCTGGATAGCATAAAAGGATACTTGAATAAGAGTTTTTCAATGAAAGACCTCGGTGAAGCTGCTTACATATTGGGCATCAATATCTATAGAGATAGATCAAGGCGCTTAATTGGACTTTCACAAAGCACATACCTTGACAAAGTTTTGAAGAAGTTCAAAATGGATCAGACAATGAAAGGATTCTTGCCTGTGTTACAAGGTGTGAAGTTGAGTAAGACTCAATGCCCAACCATTGCAGAAGATAGAGAGAAAATGAAAGATGTTCCCTAGGCTTCAGCCATAGGCTCTATCATGTATGCAATGATGTGTACCAGACCTGATGTGTGCCTTGCTATTAGTTTAGAAGGGATGTACCAAAGTAATCCAGGAGTGGATCACTGGACAGCGGTCAAGAACATCCTGAAATATGTGAAAAGGACTAAGGATGTGTTTCTCGTTTATGGAGGTGATAAAGAGCTCATCGTAAATGGTTACGTTGATGCAAGCTTTGACACTGATCCGGACGATTCTAAATCGCAAACCGGATACGTGTTTATATTGAACGGTGGAGCTGTCAGTTGGAGCAGTTCTAAACAAAGTGTCGTGGCGGGATCTACGGGTAAAGCAGAGTACATTGCTTCTTCAGAAGCAGCAAATGAAGGAGTCTGGATGAAGGAGTTCATATCCGATCTAGGTGTCATACCTAGTGCATCGGGTCCAATGAAAATCTTTTGTGCCAATACTGGTGCAATTGCCTTGGCAAAGGAACCAAGCACATCAAGAGACGCTTCAATTCCATCCGCGGTCAAGTCCAGGTGGGAGACATAGAGATTTGCAAGATACATACGGATCTGAATGTTGCAGACCCGTTGACTAAGCCTCTCTCATGAGCAAAACATGATCAGCACCAAGACTCCATGGGTGTTAGAATCATTACTATTTAATCTAGATTATTGACTCTAGTGAAAGTGGGAGACTGAAGGAAATATGCCCTAGAGGCAATAATGAAGTTATTATTTATTTCTTTATATCATGATAAATGTTTCTTATTGATGCTAGAATTGTATTAACCGGAAACATGATACATGTGTAAATACATAGACAAACAGAGTGTCACTAGTATGCCTCTACTTGACTAGCTCATTGATCAAAGATGGTTATGTTTCCTGACCATAGACATGAGTTGTCATTTGGTAAATAGGATCACATCATTAGGAGAATGATGTGATTGACTTGACCCATTTCGCCAGCTTAGCACTTGATCGTTTTAGTTTATTGCTATTGCTTTCTTCATGACTTATACATGTTCCTATGACTATGAGATTATGTAACTCCCGATTACCGGAGGAACACTTTGTGTGCTACCAAACGTCAAAACGTAACTGGGTGATTATAAAGGTGCTCTACAGGTGTCTCCGGTGGTACTTGTTGAGTTGACATAGATCAAGATTAGGATTTGTCACTCCGATTGTCGGAGAGGTATCTCTGGACCCACTCGGTAATGCACATCACTATAAGCCTTGAAAGCATTGTAACTAATGAGTTAGTTGTGTGATGATGCATTACAGAATGATTAAAGAGACTTGCCGGTAACGAGATTGAACTAGGTATTGAGATACTGACGATTGAATCTCGGGCAAGTAACAACCTGATGACAAAGGGAACAACGTATGCTGTTATGCGGTTTGACCGATAAAGATCTTCGTGGAATATGTGGGAGCCAATATGAATACCCAGATTCCGCTATTGGTTATTGACCGGAGACGTGTCTTGGTCATGTCTACATAGTTCTCGAACCCGTAGGGTCCGCACGCTTAAAGTTCGGTGACGATTGGTATTATGAGTTTTTGTGTTTTGATGTACCGAAGGTAGTTCGGAGTCCCGGATATGATCACGGACATGATGAGGAGTCTCAAAATAGTCGATACGTAAAGTCAAGGATGGAAAAAGCGGTAGGCATAAGCGGGGCGGTTGGCCTTTGCCTAGTGCCTAGGCGGTGCCTAAGCGCCATAGGCACGGCCTAGGCGGTAATATAGTTCTTACTCAAAGTGTATTTGTGACTTTTATATGGGTGTTGATATTAATTTAGGGCATATGAATAACGTAATTACTGGCTACTCCCACTGGAATATAGCCTCCTTGACATATCTCTGCAGTATGTGGCATGATTTCTTGCTTGGGTAGGCAATTCCTTGCTTTCCATGCCTAGACCTTCATTTATGTCGTAGGCGAGGCGTTTGGCCATTGCCTAGCGCCTAGGCGTGCCTAAGCGCCTCCTAGGCACTGCCTTTTCCAACAAAGCGTAAAGATCGATATATTGGACGACTATATTCGGACACCGGAAGTGTTCCGGGTGATTTCGGAGAAAACCGGAGTGTCGGAGGGTTACCGGAACCCCCGGGAGAAATAATAGGGCCTTATGGGCCTTAGTGGAGAGAGAGGGCTGGCCTAGGGCAGGCCGCGCGCCCCTCCCCCTTTGGTCCGAATTGGACTAGGAGAGGGGGGGGGCGCCCCCTTTCCTTTCCCCCTCCTAGTAGGAGTAGGAAAGAGGGGAGTCCTACTCCTACTAGGATGAGGACTCCTCCTGGCGCACCATAGAGGGTCGGCCGGCCTCCCCCCTTGCTCCTTTATATACGGGGGCAGGGGGCACCTCTAGACACACAAGTTGAGCATTGATCCCTTAGCCGTGTGCGGTGCCCCCCTCCATCATAATCCACCTCGATCATATCGTAGCGGTGCTTAGGCGAAGCCCTGCGTCGGTAGCAATATCATCACCGTCAACACGCCATCGTGTTGATGGAACTCTCCCGTGAAGCTCTGCTGGATCGGAGTTCATGGGACGTCATCGAGAAGAACGTGTGCTGAACTCAGAGATGCCATGCATTCGGTACTTGGATCGGTCGCATCGTGAAGACGTTCGACTACATCAACCTCGTTCTCATAACGCTTCCGCTTACGGTCTACGAGGGTACGTGGACGATACTCTTCCCTCTCGTTGCTATGCATCACCATGATCTTGCGTGTGCGTAGGATTTTTTTTGAAATTATTACGTTCCCCCAACAGGCCCCCGCTGATGGCAGCAGCTCCTCTGCATCCTCTGTGCGTGTCCTCACCAACCCATATGTGTAATCTTTCAGTTCAGGTCGCTGCACGCCTCCAGGCTAGCTTGTTCAAGTCTGTTTCAGTTATCTGCATCTTCATGTTGGCTGGTTATGTTAGTCCTTGTCAGGTTGCTAGTCTCTTCCGGGAGTTTGTAGTGGTAGTTCATGTTGTATCAGGGTCGGTAGGCTTGTTCCTGCCTTGTTCGGTCTCAGTGTGTACCAGGTCTGCTATCATGTGTTTCAGTCCCCCCAATGTTGTTTCTTTTTTGCATTGCTCTGTGCACGCATATGCATTTACCTCCTTGTTACTCCTATCCGGGTTGTGTGCTCTCTTTTACATCATGAAGATTCTAAACTGGAACGTCCATGGCCTTGGCGATGATGACAAGTACTCGTTGGTTCGTGATGTTATAACCTCTTGCTACCCCAGCATTGTTTGCATGCAGGAAACCAAGCTGCCCTTCCTCTCCCACTACAAGTTGAGATTTTTCCTGCCTGCAAGTTTAAAAGACCATGTCGCCACGCCATCAGATGGAGCTGTTGGGGGAATTCTGGTCACTTGGGATACCAACTGCATCCTGGGTCAAGTTCTTGCAACACATCAATACCATGTCACCCTCCGGATGTCCTGAACAATATCTGACAGCTACTTGATGCTAACCCCTGTTTATGCACCATGCTTAAAGTCTGCGAGGTCTGCCTTCTTTGAGTCTGTCACTGGTTTTGTTGCAGAAATGGACACCCCATAGGTGGTTTTGGGTGATTTCAACATGTATCGCTTCGCGCATGAAAAATCTCATGGCAACATCAATTGGAATCTTATGAAGATGTTCAACTCTTGGATCAGAGAATATGGGCTGGATGATATTCCAATCGACAACAGGTTGTTCACCTGGACCAATAAGAGATCCTCCCCTACTCTGGTATGACTGGACCATGTGCTGGTGAACACTAATTGGAATTTAAAGTTCCTGCAGACGACTGCTTCGCGTGTGTACGCCATTACATCCGATCACACACCACTTCTAGTGCAGTTTCAAAAAGATGCGATCAGAAGCAGATTGTTCAGAATGGAGAACTTTTGGCTTGAAGTGAAGGAAGCTAGAGATATCATTCAGGAATGCTGGTCCAGGGGCACCAGGTCCTTCCAATCCTCTACTTCACTCATCAATTTTAAGATGAGAAGGGTCTGAGCAGCCCTAAGGCAATGGTGTCGGCGCAAGTCCAGTCTCAAGTTGCTTACTGACAATAACAAGCATGTTGTGAACTATCTGAATGTAGTTGAGGAGAAAAGACAGTTGTCAGTGCTGGAGTTGGTCCTCCATGAGTTTGCCGCAGCCAAGGCTGAGCATCTCATTTTGTGGCAGACTGCTATATGGTGTCGGCGGGCCAAGCTACGCTGGTGTGTAAATGAGAATTGCAAGTTTTTTCATGCGGCTGCCAACTTTCAGGCACACCGTAACAATGTCAGGGTTCTTGTTCATGAAGGAGTGCAGCATTTTCAAAACAGTCAGAAGCTTAGCATTGCAACTAGATACTTCACCAACATTATGGGCCAGCCTACTCCCTCCTTGCCTATGGTTCTACTTAACATCTTATTCACCCCGACCGATCTCTCTGAGCTTGCTGATGAGTTTTCATGGGCAAAGGTTGTCCAGGCCATTGATAAATCACTAGACAACATAAGCCCCGGTCCTGACGGTTTCACGAATGAATTCTACAAGGTTTTCAAGCACCTGCTTAAGGACGACCTCCTCAAGTTCTTCACTGACTTTCATGGTAACAAGGTGGCTCTGGATGGCATCAACACAACTTTCATCACGCTGCTATCGAAGAAGACTACACCCTTGAAGATGCGTGACTTCTGACCCATCTCTTTGGTTCACAACGCACCCAAGCTTGCGTCTAAGGTTTTGATGAACAGACTACAAAGACAGATTCCCGCCTTGGTGCACTCATTGCAATCCGGTTTCTTGCGAGGGTGCTTGATCATTGAAATTTTGCTCTGGCTGCTGAAATGGTTCAAGCTGTACTAAAAGGGAATTGCCGGTGATAGCCTTAAAACTGGACTTTAAAAAGGTCTTTGATTCCGTTAGTTGGGCCTGCCTCACCCAAGTTCTCAAAGCTAGGGATTTCCCATCGCGGTGGATACAATGGGTTCATGCGCTCCTCTCCATGGGTCGATCAAGAGTGCTCCTTAATGGGGAGCTAGGCTCATCCTTGCCAAGAGAGGCTTCTGGCAGGGGGATTCGCTATCTCCATACCTCTTCATTCTTGTTGCTGATGTGCTCCAACGGCTATGCTGTATGCACTTTCAGAATGGCACCTTGCTGCACCCTCTCAGCTCAGATGATTTCTTCCCAGTCTTGCAGTATGCAGATGATACGCTGATTATTTTCATAGGTGAGTTACAGCAGGCCATCATGATCAAGGACATTTTGACCGCTTTCTCCGAGTTCTCGGGGCTGAGCATCAATTTTCATAAGAGCACTTTGGTACCTGTCTGTGTGGAGCCGGACATCACCTCTGCGATTGCTCTTGCGCTCGGCTACCAGGTTTCCTCCTTTCCTTGCACCTACCTGGGGCTGCCGCTGTCCTTGCACAAGATCAAACATGGCATGCTGCTACCAGTCATTCACAAGGTTGATCGCCATCTATCAGGTTGGCTGGCCACTTTTCTCTCTTTGGGGGGGGGGGAGGTTGACACTCATCAATTCAGTCCTGGCAGGCATACCTAGCTACTTCACGTCCTGCTTTCCATGGCCCAAGGAATCCCTGGGTAAGCTGGACGACATACTCAGAGCGTTCTTCTGGCAGGGCTAAAGCAAGGTTAAGGGAGGTCATTGCCTTGTGTCTTGGGATACAGTCACCCTACCACGCTGCAATGGTGGTTTGGGGGTCCGGAATATGGAGGCTCATAACCAGGCTATGCTTTGCAAGTTCGCGGCCAAGGTTCTTCAGCCTTCTGATATCCCGTGTTTCCGTTGGTTTGCGTCACAGTACTGCTAGGGTTCTCTACCACATGGGGTTGGTTACAAGGACACATCCATGTGGAAGGGTTTCAAGGGATGCCCCCCTTTGGTCATCTCCTCCTCACAGTGTTCTGCGGGGGCCGGCTCCCATGTCTTATTTTGGCATGAGCAATGGTTGGGCGCTGGAAGCTTAAGACATAAGTTCCCGATCCTGTGCTCGTTCGCCGTCAACCAGTTTCGATCTGTTCGGTCTCAATTCACTGAAGGAAGCTGGAATGTGCGGCTACGACCAAATTTATCCCGCATGGATGCCCAGGATCTCTTGGAGCTCAATCAGCTGCTTACTAATGTGACTCCTAACAGCCAGCACTCGGATGCCCGTGTTCCCTCACTTGCCAGCAAGAAGCTTAGCACAAGTTACTTCTATCAGTTGCTTATGTTCTGGGGTGTGCGTTGGGCTTTTGAGTCATGGATTTGGGACCCCATTATTCCCATGAAATGCAAGGTTTTTCTGTGGTTGTTCTTCTAGGGCCGTCTGAACACAAAGGATAATATGGTCAAAAAGGCTGGACCATGGCTGCTCCAAATGCTGGATGTGATCTCTGCCCGGGCATGGAATCAGCTCATCACTTGCTGCTCCACTGCCACCCTGTCAATACTCTTTGGAAGAAGCTTCTGTTGGCTCCTCTGGCGCGTGACTCGCCTGATGTTAAGCATTTTGTATATCATGTTGATGCTCAGCTCGCTCACAAGCGTAAGTGGAATGTTGCGTTCACGTCCTGCGCTGGAACTCTTTGGCATGCTAGAAACGATCGAGTCTTCAACAACAAATGCTGGATGGAGCCTTACTTTAGGTTCTATGCCGCTGGTTTGATTCGTCTTTGGTGCAACAGAGCCACGAAGCAGCAAGATACGGAGAATTTGCATTCTTGGGCTAATATGATCGACGGCTAGTTGTTTTCTTCTTCCATCCCTCCTTCCTGTCCTTCTCCCTCTCTCTGACTCTGGGCTGCTTGTGGCCTTTGCACCTGGGTGCACAATGCAAGCACATGTACTTGTACCTTTTCCAGGCTCGCGCCTATTTTGAAATATAAGGTAGGCCTCGAGCTACCTTTTATCTTCAAAAAACAGGATCGCGTGAGCACCGCTTGGATAAATGGCGCAGAAGGTGCTGCATAGGAGCTCTCTGCTGGAAATGAGACATATCCCATCCATGATCAACTGCGAGTTGCGGACATGAGAAGTCAGATGTAGCTGCACGGGCGTTCGACTCTAGTCCCTGAAGGTCCTGGTCGTTTTAGATAGAGTGACTACTATCGCTCAAAAACAGATAGAATGACCGCTTTTTGGGCACGAATATTGTGCATCGCTTATAGCGAGCAATAGGATACTACTCGCTAACGGTGATCACTAGTGGGTTGTGCCGACCAATTAAGGTAGAGCTTCACGAGCGAGCGGTTTACACAAGGATAGATTGCTTCTTCCTGGGTTTCTTTTTTTTCTTTCTTCATTTTTTATTTTTACCGTTTCTTATTTTTATTTTAAATTTATAAACCTTTTAAAAATCATGAACAATTTTAAAATTTGTGAACTTTTTTTAGTAACTACTTGCAAAACCACAAACTTCTTTGTAACTTGCGAACTTTTTTGAATTTGCAAACATTTTCTGAATTGATGAGGAATATTTCTGAAATTTACAAACATTTGTTGGAATTCATGAACAATTTTTGTTTTCATATATTTAAATTTTGAGATTTTTTTATTCACAAACTTTCGATTTCATGAACTTTTTAGAATTGATGAACATATTTCAAATTCATGAACATTTTTAAAAATCCATAATAGTTTTGGAATTTATTATTTTTTGAATTTGTGATATTTTGTGAAATCCCTCAAAGTTTTTAGATTTTTTAAACTTTCTTATAATTCATGGTCAAGAACCTCTTGAAACTTTCTGATTTTTTAAATCATTAAAACAATTTAAATTAATCAAAAATTCAAATTGATGAAATTCTAAAATTAGAAATAAGAGTGGCTAAAATAAAAACAAGAAGTGAAAAATGTCCAATGCTTCCCTCTCTCACTGCCTCTGTTGTCGGTCCCTCTGCGCGACGTTCTCCGGCTTGCAGGACGAAGCCGAGGACGGGACACCAATGAACGACATGGACGCAACCTCTATCGCGACGGTTGGGGATGGGCTAGACGACATCTAGGGAGGCAGATCAAGGCTGACGTCGAGGATGGGGAGCAAGGCCGATGGGCGGCGAGGGCTCGGACGTGAGAAAGGTTGGAGGGGCGGGAGGAGGGGGAAGGGGGTTAGTGGATTTGGTGCAATTTGTGGCGGGGTAGGCCTGTCGGGTTCGACGTGGCGGACACGCTCGGGCGTGCCCGGACCTCCCCATATCCGTCCCATATTTAGGCTGGATATGAGGGGTGCTAGTTAGCCTGGGCGTTTGAGGCCTATTTGAGACACTCGTCTGGATCTATTTTTTTAAGTAATCAGTGACCGGGCCAGATGATCAAGCATTTGAAGCTGGTTTGGAGCGCCGATTGTAGATGATCTTGGTGGTCATAGAGATCACACCAAATGGCATTGACATGACTACCAATAAATAACAGGCTTCGTTGCCCCATTTGTCAACGAAAGTTGACTCTGGTACCGTTCAAAAAAGAAAAGTTGACTCTGGTAGGCAGTTGGCAGCTCAACCACTGGAAGCCTCAAGATGGAAGATGGTGATGTACCTGCGATCTGCCAGCCGCTGCAGAGTCTGTACCTACTACCAAGTAGTCAGAATACAGAAGTTGCAGCTTGGTGGGTTTGCAACTTGTTAGTGATCTGCACAAAGATAGCTCGGTTTGACCGAAGAAAGATCGGCAGCAGATCTTGTAGCTAGCATGCTGCACGTGCTGACACTACTTCACAAGTGACAGAGTCTAGAAGCTGACTAATTCGAAAGCCACGACCCACGAGGTTCAGTGTATACAAATATCCCTACATATCAAAATATAATGCATATCAGTCTAAATTTGTAAAATTTGATCAAGCACGCAGAAAAAGTTACCAATATTTAAAATACCAAATAAATATCATGGGATTCATCATAAAATATATTTTTATATTGGTGTTTAATTAGTACTACCTCGTTCTTACAATACAAGACGTTTTTGTAGGCTAGTATTATGTCTTATATTTTGAGACTGAGGTAGTATTTTTTTTATAAACTTTGTAAAACCTTGACACGGGACATGCAGTATGTTTTGGCACTAGGAAGTACTTCTAATAAGCAATTGTGCAGTGAGCTCGCTCCCGTGCGGTTCTCGGGCCACACCGGGGGCGCCCCCATTCCGACAGCATAGGGCCCCTCCTCCTCCTCCCCTCCCTCACCGTTGACGGAGGGCGTCGTCGGGCAAAGCCCGGGCAGCGTTGATGGTGGTGGGGCCCTTTGGTGGTGCGGTGGGAGCAGATCTAGCTCCCCTTATTGCTGGGTGACGGGTGGTGGTCCTGGAGCTGCACGCGCCGACAACAGGTTCGCGACGACCGGAGGAGGCAGCCTCGTCCCGTGGCGGTGCGAAGTGGTGGAGCCGCCGCGTGAGTTGTTGGGGGCATGGCCAGTGGCTCTCGGCCTGCAGCGGTCATCCATGGCGGGCGACGGCGGGTCTTCGGGCCTGCATCGGTGGCGCGCTGGTGCGCGGTGGATGTGAGGGTTCTGCAGTCGGACGGATCCAGGGCTGCCGGCCAGATGTAGGCTCGGTGGTGCAGCGCCATGATGATGGAGAAAGATTGCCATGCGAGGAGGCGATAGAGGGTGGTGAGGAGGTGCTGGGAGAGGGTCGGGTGCGCCGTGGGCGCCCGGCTTTGCGGAAGGACGGACGATGTCCTGTGCAAGAGGCGCGGCAAGGGTGCACAAGGGGCCGGGCAGCGCAGTTCTGCGCCGGTGGTCACGTGTTGGGCGAGGCACGGGCAAGTTGGGTGCTGCTCTCGCGGATCTGGCGAGGCGCGCACAGCACAAGGGACCAGACGTGAGGTTGTTGCTCGGGCGGCGCGGCGGTCCGAGATGAAGTGGCTCGTAGTGATGGAGCAGATCGCACCTGCGGCTATTAGATCTCTCGCGTTTTCCCGCGGGCGGGCGTGGTGCGTGTGCACGTGGAAGCTTGGTCACAGCTGGGAACCGAAGTGGTTCCTGGCCTCGGGCGGCATTTCTCTGGCCCTTGTCAGCGTGGTGCTCGCCAGGCATTGGTGGTTTGTGTTGCATCGTTTTTGTTCGGCGGTTGGCGGATCTAGGTACGGTTGGCTACTCCGACGGGAGGCTTCTTCAACTAAGAGCTAGCTCGGTGGTGGTTCTAGGTGTGGGGTCGTTGTGAGATGATGTGCGGATGAGGTGGTGTCAGGAGCTTGGGTGAAAACTTTGTCTCGGTTGTGGCCGTGACCAGCGATGGTGGTGGCGGCGGCTATCGACTACCTTCTTGGGGGAATTCCTATATCGCTGCCGCAATACTCCCGCGTGGATCACTGCTGCACCTGGAAACCCCTGGTCTTGTTTGATCAGACGATGGCGGTGCTTTGGTGTTGTATTCCTCCCTGGGGCTTCGTCTTTGGAGTTGGGTACTGGTGAGTGGGAGTAGTGGAGGACGATGGTGTTGGCGTCGAGGCTTCCGTGGCAACGATGATGAGAGGAGCAATATCGAAGACATGACTATAGTTGTGGTAGTCGACTCTTCTCCAGCGTGTTCGCGGGATTGTCTCGACTGGTTTTGTTGCTGCGAAGTCGAAGCTGTGGTGGCGGGGCCCCGTTGGCGTACGATGACGGGCAACAGGCGGTTTCGTTCGATGATCTTCTGTTGCGCCAGCCGTGCCTAGTCTCTCCTTCGTGATTCTTCGACAGAGTCGGAGCTGCACTGTCTGGTCGTAGGTGGCTGAGTCTAACGTGGATCTTCATGCATCTCCATTCGGCCGCTACAACATGGGTCTGGTTGACAATCGTCTACGGACTACGGTGAAGTCGGAGTCATTTGCACAGGGTTTAGGGATAATAATGAGACCTCTAGGGAAAGAGTGATGACGATGACACATGTGTGGTATCTCGGTGAGACCCTCTTTGGAATGGTGTGTGCGAGATATTGTTTGTGTTTCGTTCACTAGTTGTGATGATTTTTGCTCTGTTCTTCGTAATTAACTGGGCACTGCGGTTTTCGTTTGGTTTTTCTTAATTAACCAAGTAACTCTTTATTTTAATGAATGCAGGAATCGTGCCGGAAACATAGAGTGTGCAGTGCCGCGTGGAATGTTGGTTGAGTTCTTCGGAGTTCAGACTTTCCAGAGAAATTTAAGGGCGATGTTCATGACTGAAGAGGAGAACATGTCGGCCTGTATCTTCATGGCCTATGACTAAAATATGATACGTTTGGAAGATCTGGACAAAGACAACCTTCCGACAAACAAATACATCAACAGCCCAACCTAATATCACTACAAGTCAAGTGAATATATGCTTAGAATCTGGGCACACTTGCTTTGACTTTTGAGTTTTGAACTTCTGAACTGCTCTCCTAACCCCATGGCGTACGGTGTATTGACGAAAATACTGATACAGTACATTATTTTTTGTTTCACGAATCGCTGTCTATGAAAATGAACAGTAACTTGCAACTCCCTCTGTATCAAATATAAGATGTTTTTAATCACTATGAGAGTGTCAGAGAACGTCTTATATTTTGATATAGGGGGAGTATCATGGTAGCTGGCGTTCCCCACCTTTAACACTATGGCGTTCAATGATGTAAAGAAACTACTTCCTCCGTCCAAAATAAGATTACGCTCAAATGAATCTAGACGTATTTTAATGTTAGATAAATTCGTTTAAGCGTCAACTAATGTACTGTCTAACTCTGAACTCGTTTTTCGTGTGTGTCAATCTTTCTATTCCCCACCTTTTCGTTTGACGGCTAAGATACTGAGCGAACTATGGGAGGCACAAAGTACAAAAGTCTGAGTTGCAGACATCAACAAAAAGGACAGGGATTCTGACTTGTGAGAGGTGCACAATTCAAAAGAATACGACGCCTGTCAAATCAAGGAGCCTTCTTCAAATTTGGTACTGTGGAAGACGTTGGGTAAGAGAAAACAAGTCAACTGAAGCCGTGCACCGTGCAGGTGCATGGTT
Source organism: Triticum urartu (assembly GCF_003073215.2). Taxonomy (NCBI): domain Eukaryota; kingdom Viridiplantae; phylum Streptophyta; class Magnoliopsida; order Poales; family Poaceae; genus Triticum; species Triticum urartu. Next base: position 589,924,638 of record NC_053028.1, on the reverse strand, counting down.
GGTGTGAATATGATCTAGAGCATAATTGTCTGTCTGGCTTAAGATGGTCACAATCAGGGATGCAAGTGGGATACATACTTGTATGCGTGAAAGATGATAATTGACGGTATACGGCTTCTTCTGGGCAGTATGTATAGAGCACACGGTGACTTTTTAAGGTCCGAATGAACTGACGTTCGTTGGAAGAACCACCCAGCGCGAACCAACTGCCCCATCAGGCGTTTTTACGGGCCTCCTCCAATTTTTATTTTGTTTTACACAAAAAAAACAGTAAGAAAAAATAAACAGAAAACCCTTGCAAGCAAAAAAAAAAATTCCGATATGCCTTGATCTATAGAAAGAATTTGCCCATTGTCTAAAAAACACATATATTATAAAACTACCAGCATGTTCATAAGGATCAGATAAAAAATGCCTTAAAAATGAAATTTGCAATGGCTTAAAAATTCAAACAACCAGCTGGCTGCATATATGTTTGAACATAAGTTTGCCATACCAAAATGCCATACATCAAAATTTATAAATTGCCAAGCATGAGAAACTAAACCTGCCATATCTTAAAAACAAACAAGATGTCAGGATCCTGATCCCAAGTCACCTCGATCTAGCTGGTAACACCTCATATCACTTTGCGGCCTCACGCACGGTATTCCCACGGTGTCGCCTTACCATGGCCCGGGACCGTTTGCGCCTTTTGGCTCACGTATATGATAGTGTCGCTAGCATCCATATGACAGAGAATCCGGGCCGACATGGCTAGTCGTGAACCCAAAGCGGCACTAACCTATGGGGACAGGCATACATGAATTACATCGAGCATGTCGGTCAGCAGCGTGTGAATCCGGGCTGTAGCACTGGGCTAACAGGACTCCGGGAACCCGGTCTGTAGCAGGCTAGGCAGGACTCCGGATGTCACCGCGTGACATTTCCCCGAAGGGACAGACACATGAACGAAGTGAAACACATGCCGGCCAGTCAAGTGTCCTGGGCAGTCGTGCTGGGCTAGCAGGACTCCGGTGAACCGGGCTGTAGCGGACTACTATGGCTCAAGAAAGCACTAGACTACATTTCCCCATAAGAGAGGCTGCCAAGGATAAACAACTAGATTTGTCGGATCCCACACATACCAAGCATTTCAATCATACACACAATATGCTCGATATGTGTAAATACAACATGGCATCACAATATAACTCTACGACTCAAAGTACTTATTCATTAGGCTCCGAGAAGCGAGATATTACAAGCATGGGTCTCATGACCCAACATTCAGAGTATACAAGTCAAAACACATGCGGAAGCTTAACATGTCTGAGTACAGACATCTATAAATGAAAAAGGCTGAGAAGCCTGACTATCTCCCAGATCCTGCCGAGGGCACAAGATCGTAGCTGAGGTATCAAGCTAAACATCGAAGTCCACACGGAACTATTAGCGAGACTGACGTCTCTCTGCAAAACATAAAATAGGCAAACGTGAGTACAAATGTACCCAGCAAGACTTACATCAGAACTATCTACATATGCATCGGTATCAATAAAGGGGGTGGTGGAGTTTAACTGCAGCAAGCCAGCTTTGACTCAGTGGCTAACCTGAACTACGACTGCAAGCAACTCTTTTGAGGTGGCGCACACGAGTCCACATATTCACCAATCAATACACTACTATGGATCCGCTCTCGTCTACCTACGAGAAGGCCATCCATAGCACTCACACTTATCTTGCGAGTTTTAGAGTATCCACTTTCACTTGTCTATGAACTGTTATAGGCAACCCAGAAGTCCATTACCGCGGACACGGCTATTCGAATAGATGATGTTAACCCTGCAGGGGTGTACTTCTTCACACACGCTCTCACCACTTACCGCCGTTTACACGACATGTACTCGGCATCCTTCAAGCGGAAGCCCAACGAGGGTGTCGGCCACGGCCTACCTAAACACTCAAGTCTCTAGTCCAGGTTTATCGCCTATCCAGGTTCCATCCGCAGGGAGTCCGGCCGAGGTTTCCACATACGGCCCCGAACGATGTGAACAGGGTTCCCGAGACACCAAACGGGCGCCCGGTACACCGTGCCACGGTGTATCTACCGCATCATAGCCCACCCCTAGGGTCAGCGCTACGCACGGCCGCCAACACATATCCTATAAACACCAGAAACTAGTTTCAACTCCTGGACAGAGGACAAGGGTGATCAAGAAGCCGAGAGGGTCCATTGGTTTCGGGCCCAATGCGTGGTAGTAACTGTTTCATGGATCACAAACACAGAACTCAGTTTCTAAGAACGGTTTCAATGAGACAACCCACCATGTACTCCTACATGGCCTCTCACCGCTACCTTTACCAAATCGTGTTCACACACTTAGCTCACACACGGTAGGACATGTTCACCACATTCCAATTCATTCCCGATGAATCAGACCCGACTCAACTCTAAGCAGTAGCAGGCATGACAACAAGCATGAATGAGTAGGCACATCAGGGCTCAAACAACTCCTACTCATGCTAGTGGATTTCATCTATTTACTGTGGCAATGACAGGTCATGCAGAGGAAAGGGGTTCAACTACCGCAGCATGTAACAGTTGAATCGTTGTTGTCCTAATGCAGTAAAAGGGAGCAGGAGCGAGAGAGTGGGATTGTATCAGAATGAACAAGGGGTTTTTGCTTGCCTGCACTTCTGAAGATAGTATAACTCTTCATCGGTGTCATCGATCTCATCGTTGGAATACGTCTATCGAGAGGGGACAATCACCGGCAACAAGGAAGAAACACAATCAATGCAATGCAACAATATGAATGCATGCTCATGACATGTCAATATGAATGTGTTTTGACTAATGCATACTAGGACAGGTTGATTTGAACCCATTTGAATCAAAGATTCAAATGTAAGCTCATGTATATAATCATAATGGTGCATTATCTTGTTTCACTTGAACAGCATGGTTAAACTGTTCTAACATGCATGCAAATGGTACAGATGGATAGATTGGATTTTTCTGATCATTTTTCATATATAAAATATTTCATTTGGAGTTACGGTTGATTTTATATGAATTTTAGAAGTTTATTATTGTCTGGAATTTCCTGAATAAGAATAAATCCAGAAAATGCTTTACTGCGTCAGCATGACATAGGTGTGACATCAGCAGGTCAACTGGGTCGGCAAGGTCAAACCTGACCTGTGGGACCCATACGTCAGTGTCTCAGGCTGGTTTGGGTGGATGACAGGTGGGACCGGTCAACGGCCACGTCAGCGAGGTCAACGTTGACGCGTGGGGCCACTGGACTTAGATTAATTCTAACTTATTTCATTAGCTGGTTAATTAAAATGGTGGGGCCCGTGTGCAAGTGGTTGTGGGGTGGTTAGCTGGCAGTGATTAGCACTAATCACGCGGCCACGTCGGCACAGCCGGGGATTAGCCGCCGGCGACCTCGACAGACGGCGGAGGCACGCCGGAATCGCTACTCTGGCGACGGTTTGATGCGCGGGAGGGCTCTACGGGTTCCTGGCGTTGCGGCGCTTCTAGTGGTGGTGGCGGATGGTGCTAGAGTGGCCGGAGAGTGGCCGGCAACGAGCTTTAGCGGCGGCCGGAGCTCGGGCGAGCTCGGGATCGGCGATGCGGGGCACGGAAGGAACCATGGGTGGTCGTATTAGACTCGCTGGAGTGCGGTGAGTGCAGCCGTGAGCTCGGATGCGGGCTTGCGCGGCCGTAGCCACAGCTACGCCATGGCCGGCGGCGAGAGGCTTCGGTCATGGTTGGGGATCGGGGCTAGATCATGCGAGGGACGACGGGGCAAGGGGGAATCGGGTCAACGGCTCACTGCGGAGCTGCAGGGATGGTTAGCGGGCTCGGGGGCGCGCCGGAGTGGCCGAATCGACGGAGAAGGGCGCCGGAGCCGAAGCTTGAAGACGATGATGATGCCGGCTTCTTGGGGCCTCCGTGCTTACTTCCTTCGGTGCAGAGGTGAAGCAAGAGGTGGCGAAGGCTCTGGATAGCTCGGGGAGGCAAGGCGAAGGCGGTGGGCGCGGCGGCTCACGGCGGCGTGCTCAGGCGCGTGAGGGGAAGAGCGACGGAGAGAGACAGAGGAAAGGGGAGGGCACGAGCAGAGAGTGAGAGGGCCTGGGGGGGTGCGTGGCGTCTCCAGCCAGCTCCAGGCGGTCGATGGCAAGCAGGAGGAGGCGTGGCGAGCTCGGCGGTGTTGCGATGTCCCTCCTCTGCCTACTGGCAGAGGTAGGCGATGACTGGCACCAGGCCAGTGGGCTGGGCCGGTGCAGATGGACCGCCAGGTAAGTGGCCCAGGTAGGTTCTCTCTCTCTGGTTTCTATTTATTAATGTTTTATATTTTCTGCAATTGTTTTGTCTTTATTAAAAATGCCAGAGCATTTCCAAAAATCTTGAAAATATTTGTGGGCACTGTTGAAATTATTCCCAACAACCCTCAACTAGTTTCAGAATTATTAGAGCATTTAAAATATTTATAGGATTTAAATGCCCCAATTCAATTACAATATGAGTTAATTCAAAAATCCAGAAATGACCTAGAAAATGTTTATCATTTTTGGCAGAGGTTTTTACCTTTATCAGAAATGATGAACATTACCAAAGGGCATTTTAGGATCATTGAGAATATTTCATTGTGATCCTAGTTGGATTTCATTTGGTTCTAGGGTTTGAACATCCCCAATTCAAGTTTAGGAAAAATTTAAACATGATGCACACATGAAACTAGCCTAGTGAAATGCCAGAAGCTAGGGATGTGACAACTCACCCCCACTATACAAGAATCTCGCCCCGAGATTCAGGACGTGAGGTGAGAAGACAAAGGGGAAGCAAGGCTTAACACAATCTTCACGATCCAGGTTGCACCTCATAAGGTTGTTGATTCGATCACCATCATTGTCTCGTTGTCTTGCCCCGAGAACTCCATCCAACATGATAACGGGAAGAAAAGAAACTCTCGAAGAATCGATCTTCTCGAAGATCGAGCAACTCAGGGTCACTCATCGAGTGAGACATTGAAACATCTCTCGAGCTGAGACACGAAACATACATTCAGAGGGATGGGGTGTAACAGATGACGAAGGTTCACTACATAGACGACAATTCCACACCTAAGAGGGTGGTGAATGGTTGTCAACACAACAAGGAGTTGAGTTGCCACGATATCATAACGAGACATCTTAAGGAAGATGACTCGCAGAAATATTTCCTTAAGTGGCAAAAAGAATTACTTTTGATTCAAAGATCATTGCAACTCTCTATACCAGCCTAAGGCAGTCACAAACGTTCGTTTGAACGAATTCGAAAGAATGGCATACTCACACCAGAGTGGATGATGTGGACTACCTTGTTGAAGACAACGCAATGGATGACTTTTGCTTATCACCGGAAATGGATGGGACCCATGGTAGACTGACACAATGACGGGTGCAAGCTGGGAACAAAATGCAAATACTGGGAATGATTCTAGTGACTGGGGAAAAGCTCAACAGACGAGAGTGATTCCCCTGTTTGAATGGTTATAGCATAACCGAGGAAACTGAGAGCGGATCCCATTTAATGTCGAAGATAAATCCTAGTGCTTGCACGTGCTCTCAAGAACTTGAGCATTTCCATATTCATCAAGGTTTTACCAATATCCGTGACAAGGATCCTGGCAACACAACATACCACCATGATGGATATTGGTGGAGGATGCGGATGCAAAGGAAGATAACACTTTCTCAGATTTCACCTTAGCGAGGCCAAGGGGACAAAATCTGGATAATTGACCGAGAGACATTTAGCACTCCGCTTCTAATGTTCTCCTTGAGGTACTAGCATATCCAAATCATAGATATGGTTTGATATCTAGAACATCAAGTAAAGGTCGGACTTCGGGAACACAAAATCCATAAGGGACATCCAGGGGGTAAATCCTACGAAAGATGTCCAACTTTCTAAATCAAGATACTACAATAATAGGTCTTCCGGTTGGGTGTGTTGGCCACGACATTCACTTTACCGGTTATGGTGAGACCAATATTATAGTTCTTGGGAAAATGTTCCAACCATCACATCTGCCTGAGATTCAGATCTAGTTGGTGTCAGGATATTCCAGACTCATCGAGTAGAAAGAAAAATTAAAGTTTGCAACACAAATCGACGAGATGACATTGCGAGATTCTCGGGAAAATGAACTATGATAGCAAGCTCCAAAACATGAGCTGGTTCTGCTCCACACCTGTGAACATGTTGTCCAAGACAAGCATGACCACGTAGAAGTCTTATAATAAAACACTACTGAGTTCAGGTGGGGAACCATCATCGAGGATATCGAAGTCCTTGCATAAGTCTAGCTTTTAAGAAGAAACTTCTTCTCCTTGAACAAATCAATCAGTGGCTTGGTGTGCTAGGAACACATACAGAATGGAGGTGGCCAACCTATCAAACCATAGAGTACTTCGCACATATGCGTGACTAACTTGGGATGATTCCAGAGGAAACAAAAACAATCTTTCTCGAACTCACGGCGGCAACTTACACCAAATGCACGTGAATCGGAGAAGGTCACTTCTTTCATCCAACATATGCTTCATGAACGGGACACGAAGGCATTGCTTACAAAGTTTTCAACACTAGGTTGATGTTCAACATGAATCATGGGGGAGACAAAATGCTGCTGATGGACTCAACAAAAACTCACCGGAATTTCCATATCACTGGACTTCCACCATCATGTGAACACGGTGATAGCATTGGTCAGACCAAAAGATGTAATGGTGTATGCTCGAGGGATCAACCACGGGTAAGACAGCATTACGAACATCGTTGGTTCTGATTTGACTTGACGATAGCCCATACTCAAGTCAAGGTTTTGACAAGGCAATAGATCCAACAACTGATCACGAGGACCAATCGATGGAGATATCATCTTTCTTCAACACGCACGCACACAAAAAGATATCCCTTAACATGAACTAAGTCAGACAAGCTTTATCTTCCAACTCTCCAAGTTGTTGTTTAGCTTAACCAACTAGCTCAGGGATATCCAACACAGATTCTTGGAGAAGGGGTGATTTATAAGAAAACCCATTTAATCACAAACTCAACATACCGGTCAGGTGACAACCAGGTAATACTTCCGAGAAGATCTTCGGAAATCACGAACCACCGATATGTTACTAAGCTCAAGAAAAATCTTGCTTTTCAGGGAAAGGCGATATGATCAAATAAGCAAGGATAGACACAGTCCCAACTCTTGATCGAAGAGTGCACCAGGGAAATGGACTCGGTAGCACGATCAATCTTAGAATGATGATTTAATAACCAACACACTAAGAATGAGAATATTGTCCATTAACTACCAAGCAACGGAGTTGCTAGGAGTATTGATTTCACACATCACGACTCACTTGTCGGCGTTCCGGTTACAATAACACGGAACCGAGGAATGAATAATGATGGTGAGAAGTATCACTGTATCCAGAGTTCATAAGAGGTGGTGCAATTCTCATGACGATCCTGACATAAGGAGGCAACACTCCAAGGTAGAACAGAACAAAAGCTAGATTGGCATTCTGATCTGCGGAATACAACTGCTTTGACCCAATCCTAGAAATGGATGAGGTACTGGAGTTTGTTTCTCCTAGTCATTCTAAACTAGAATGGCTTGACGGACCATAGGAATAATAAGCATCGATACAGATGCACAATTACTCCTGACTATCCATTGATAGATGATGGTTGGAATACAAATGAAGAGGGACAACTCAAAGGAAACATATAACTTTCTGAGTTGTGGATGCATAGATTAGTATGTCGAACGAATTCAACATATTTCTTCCGGATAACCCATGCAGAAAGGTAGGGTTGGCAGAGTCACAACATAGAATGGAGAACTCATCAGGAGCGCCATGTCGTGACCTTTTGGTTCAAAAGAACTCCTGCCAAGAATGGTTCGTGATAATTGGAAGAAGGATGTACCACGAACCTCGAGGACTATCGCAAAGCTTACTAATATCCTAAAGGAACTAGCAACACTATCAACATGAGGTAAGTAGGGTGAATCTCGGGTTCAAGAACCCATGAATAGAATACCTACTACTACATGGCATCACAGGATGCTTTCAAGAATAATGGCCAGAATCACACACTGGGGATACAAAACATGGTTAGATTACTAGGTGACTCCCTAAAACACCTAGGGTCATAATAATGGCTCCAACATATATGTCGAGGTAGTAGAGTACCTCAATAGACCGTTAGTGTGCTTAATCTGGCCAAAAGGACATCGGAAACGGGAAGAAGGGATTTGCAAATGCATCAGACTAGTTAGAGACCTGGGATGACTCGGACAGCATAACGGCTGTAAATGCTCAAGATTTGAGACATCCTGCAAAACGGTGGCATAACCACTCAACAACACAATATCAAGGTTCCGAGATCAACTGTCAACATACGGAAGTAGTAGGAACGGAACTGAGGCTTGAAACTATCAATTCTATAAGTCTATGGATTAGTAACACGTCATCCTGATAGATAGATGAGAAGGCCTAGTTCTTAATCCCCGTAGAAAAGAAGAGGTTGACTCAGATCAGAAGGCCATAGGGTAAAGGAGTAAAAAGAGCCTTACGTTCCCTTCCACAATCAATTCCCTTACATAACTAAAGCATTTCTAGACTCAACTTCGACCAGTTTGGCTTGGTAATCCTACAGGCAGCCAGGCTCTGATACCAACGCTGTTAGGTCCCTGATTCCAAGTCACCTCGATCTAGCTGGTAACACCTCATATCACTTTGCGGCCTCACGCACGGTATTCCCACGGTGTCGCCTTACCATGGCCCGGGACCATTTGCGCCTTTTGGCTCACGTATATGATAGTGCCGCTAGCATCCATATGACAGAGAACCCGGGCCGACATGGCTAGTCGTGAACCCAAAGCGGCACTAACCTATGGGGACAGGCATACATGAATCACATCGAGTATGTCGGTCAGCAGCGTGTGAATCCGGGCTGTAGCACTGGGCTAGCAGGACTCCGGTGAACCGGGCTGTAGCGGACTACTATGGCTCAAGAAAGCACTAGACTACATTTCCCCATAAGAGAGGCTGCCAAGGATAAACAACTAGATTTGTCGGATCCCACACATACCAAGCATTTCAATCATACACACAATATGCTCGATATGTGTAAATACAACATGGCATCACAATATAACTCTACGACTCAAAGTACTTATTCATTAGGCTCCGAGAAGCGAGATATTACAAGCATGGGTCTCATGACCCAACATTCAGAGTATACAAGTCAAAACACATGCGGAAGCTTAACATGTCTGAGTACAGACATCTATAAATGAAAAAGGCTGAGAAGCCTGACTATCTCCCAGATCCTGCCGAGGGCACAAGATCGTAGCTGAGGTATCAAGCTAAACATCGAAGTCCACACGGAACTATTAGCGAGACTGACGTCTCTCTGCAAAACATAAAATAGGCAAACGTGAGTACAAATGTACCCAGCAAGACTTACATCAGAACTATCTACATATGCATCGGTATCAATAAAGGGGGTGGTGGAGTTTAACTGCAGCAAGCCAGCTTTGACTCAGTGGCTAACCTGAACTACGACTGCAAGCAACTCTTTTGAGGTGGCGCACACGAGTCCACATATTCACCAATCAATACACCACTATGGATCCGCTCCCGTCTCCCTACGAGAAGGCCATCCATAGCACTCACACTTATCTTGCGAGTTTTAGAGTATCCACTTTCACTTGTCTATGAACTGTTATAGGCAACCCAGAAGTCCATTACCGCGGACACGGCTATTCGAATAGATGATGTTAACCCTGCAGGGGTGTACTTCCTTCACACACGCTCTCACCACTTACCGCCGTTTACACGACATGTACTCGGCAACCTTCAAGCGGAAGCCCAACGAGGGTGTCGGCCATGGCCCACCTAAACACTCAAGTCTCTAGTCCAGGTTTATCGCCTATCCAGGTTCCATCCGCAGGGAGTCCGGCCGAGGTTTCCACATACGGCCCCGAACGATGTGAACAGGGTTCCCGAGACACCAAACGGGCGCCCGGTACACCGTGCCACGGTGTATCTACCGCATCATAGCCCACCCCTAGGGTCAGCGCTACGCACGGCCGCCAACACATATCCTATAAACACCAGAAACTAGTTTCAACTCCTGGACAGAGGACAAGAGTGATCAAGAAGCCGAGAGGGTCCATTGGTTTCGGGCCCAATGCGTGGTAGTAACTGTTTTATGGATCACAAACACAGAACTCAGTTCCTAAGAACGGTTTCAATGAGACAACCCACCATGTACTCCTACATGGCCTCTCACCGCTACCTTTACCAAATCGTGTTCACACACTTAGCTCACACACTGTAGGACATGTTCACCACATTCCAATTCATTCCCGATGAATTAGACCCGACTCAACTCTAAGCAGTAGCAGGCATGACAACAAGCATGAATGAGTAGGCACATCAAGGCTCAAACAACTCCTACTCATGCTAGTGGATTTCATCTATTTACTGTGGCAATGACAGGTCATGCAGAGGAAAGGATTTCAACTACCGCAGCATGTAACAGTTGAATCGTTGTTGTCCTAATGTAGTAAAAGAGAGCAGGAGCGAGAGAGTGGGATTGTATCGGAATGAACAAGGGGGTTTTGCTTGCCTGGCACTTTTGAAGATAGTATAACTCTTCATCGGTGTCATCGATCTCATCGTCGGAATACGTCTATCGAGAGGGGACAATCACCGGCAACAAGGAAGAAACACAATCAATGCAATGCAACAATATGATGCATGCTCATGACATGTGAATATGAATGTGTTTTGACTAATGCATACTAGGACAGGTTGATTTGAACCTATTTGAATCAAAGATTCAAATGTAAGCTCATGTATATAATCATAATGGTGCATTATCTTGTTTCACTTAAACAGCATGGTTAAAGTGTTCTAACATGCATGCAAATGGTATAGATGGATAGATTGGATTTTTCTGATCATTTTTCATATATAAAATATTTCATTTGGAGTTACGGTTGATTTTATATGAATTTTAGAAGTTTGTACCATTTTCTGAAATTTCCTGAATAAGAATAAATCCAGAAAATACTTTACTGTGTCAGCATGACATAGGTGTGATGTCAGCAGGTCAACTGGGTCGGCAAGGTCAAACCTGACCTGTGGGACCCATACGTCAGTGTCTCAGGCTGGTTTGGGTGGATGACAGGTGGGACCGGTCAAAGGCCACATTAGCGAGGTCAACGTTGACGCGTGGGGCCACTGGACTTAGATTAATTCTAACTTATTTCATTAGCTGGTTAATTAAAACGGTGGGGCCCATGTGCAAGTGGTTGTGGGGTGGTTAGCTGGCAGTGATTAGCACTAATCACGCGGCCACGTCGGCACGGCCGGGAATTAGCCGCCGGCGACCTCGACAGACGGCGGAGGCACGCCGGAATCGCTACTCCGGCGACGGTTTGATGCGCGGGAGGGCTCTACGGGTTACTGGCGTTGCGGCGCTTCTAGTGGTGGTGGCGGATGGTGCAAAAAATATGTAAAATTGCCATGTGGGGAAGTACAATTTTTACATAATAATAGAAATATAAGAATTTTGTTTCTTTTGAAAAATATGGCAAATTTAGGAAGTTGCCATGGGCAGAAGGCAAAATTTAAGAATTTGGTTTTGAAAAATGGATTTTTTTAGAACTTCGTTCTAGAAAATCAAGGCAAAAATATGGATTTGCGAAAGCTGCAGAAGATAAATTTGCCACACGTTCAATAATTGCCGTGCTATCTACAATAAAAATGCCATGTTAGAGAGAATTTGTCATGATAATTACAATAAAAATGATATGGTCCATTCGAAAATAGACCTACAAAACTTGGAAATGGTGTATTTTTCTATTGATATGGAATTGCGAAGGATAAACTATATGAGTTGTCCTGAAAAACATGGCTTCAGAAAAATTATGAAAAAAGTCTCAAAGTTGCCATCCTTGCAATGTACAGTAAATAGCCACATAGAGAGTGTCGTAGGCGAGATGTTCTACCTAGATCAGTCCCCTCCGAGCTCACTTGCAGAGTATGATTTTCAAACATTGCCATGTGTTTGTACAAAATAAGTTCACAAGGTAACTATTATGATCATGAAAAAATGTACAAAAATTTGGACACATGGTAATCAATAAAATATTGTTGTTTCGTAAGAAAAAACATGGCAATTTCGTAGTGGGAACGCATATGATCTTGCCACCTATTATGATCATGGTAAGTGTACAAACAATTGTACTGGACATATGCAATGAATCCAAATCTGTTGTTTCATAAGCAAAAAATTAGGGATCCTGTTCTTTGAAAAAGATGGAAAATTGAGGCATTTTGTTCTTTGAAAAGGATAGGAAACTTAGGAATTTTGCATGTGCACGGGACAAATTTAGGAAATTTGTTCTCCAAAAAATATGACAACTTTTGGAAAAACAGCAAACTTTGAAGTGGTACAGTAATAATATTTTTTAGATAAAAGGCACAAGTGCGCCTGACTTTAGAGTAATAAGGACAACAAAGGCCATGAGACATACAAGGTCTTAGATAAGTTTAATACATGTTTGAAATCGGCTCAACAAGTGTGCAAAATAGAAACAAAACAAAACATGGCGCCAACTTAAGGTAGATAGTTGTTGGCAGTGCTCCTGTTGCTCGCATGGACTTGCTTGATGAGTTGAGTCATTACTTTAGCAACATCTGCGCCCTGCCTTTCCCTATAAGGCTCATTGGTGCATAAAGAGATACCATTCAAAATGTAGTCAACCGGGTATTTTGGGAACTTGTTCTCGAATGTAAGCTTTTTATGGCAGGTCCATAACGTCCATGCCTTGACTGCAAAAGTTCGTCGGGCTAGCATACGGTGCAGGCCCATGGCAGAACCAAGATGTTGAAGAAGCTTGGGGTATGGGTGAGTGCCCCAAGTACATCATAAACCTTGTCGGACGCAGCTCCATAAGCCGACAGCCAAGGGACACTTGAAAAGGATGTGGGCAGCGTCTTCAGTCGCATTGTACAGAGCACATTTGTTGTTCCCTGGGCCATGTCTTAAGGATATTATCAGCTGAGGGAAGAAGGCCTATCCTTACTGGTTTTCCAGAGAAAGATCTTCACTTTAAGAGGAGTAGTCATGGCCCATAGTGGTTCGACAAAAGGTACCCGAGGCCCTCGGATAAGCTTATAGTAGGTTGACTTGACAATGAAGAATAACTTGGGGTTGAGAGACCAAACCATCTTATCTGGCTCATTGGGTACGTGGACTTGCAGAGCATAGACGAGGATGAATCCATTGCCATCCTTCGATGATGGTTCAGGTTTCTTAAGTAAGAAATGTTGATCTAGTCGTTGGCGAGAACATCTTGCAAGAGGATGTTAGGACTAGAGGCAATGCCAATCAAGATCATGTGGGATACAGCGGCATGTTGGAGATCCATTTGGCTATCCAAAATTTAGTGTACGCCCCATTCCCTACCTGCAGGCGGGCTCCTAGTAGGAAAACCTCTCGATAGTTCCATAGCCCATTCCAGATTTGCGAGCCCTGGCCCAAGGAAAAAAGAACGAGGAGTTTGGGAAATAATTTTCTTTTAGAATCTTTACCCATATGGTTGTAGGTTGTTGGGATAGCTTCCAAATCCATTTGGTGATGATGTCTAGGTTCATAGTTTGGAATTGGCAATGCCCGGGACCCCTTGGCTTTTAGGCTTGCAAAGATCCTCCCATCGGATCATGTGGTATTTCTTTCTAAGGCCATCGGCCTCCTAGAAGAACCTAAAGCGTAGTGTGAAGTTGGTCATGAATACCTTCCCCAAGAAGGAACAGACCCGTGGAAAACGAGGGAATCACAGAAAGACAAGCGTTGGTGAGGGAAATATATGCTCTCGACAGCATGAGTTTGCCTTGCTAGGGCACCACTCTCTTTCCCGCCTTCCCCACCACGGGAGCCCAGTCAATGTTGGTTAGTTCTTTGTCGGATGCCGAGAGGCCAAGGTAAATAATTAGGAAGTCTAGAAGTTTACATTTGAGAAAATTGGATATATATATATATATATATATATATATATATATATATATATATATATTCGGGTTCCTTCCTCTCAATCCATCCACATGGCTACAACTTCACTTTTAGAGGGTTAATCTTAAGGCGTAACATGATTCCGAAATAGATAAGGAGAGTTTCAAAATAGATGGGGAGAGGTTCCCCCCCTCTGGTCCTTGGCCTATATGGCTCCCTGAGGGGCGAGAGCCCCTCCGAGATTGGATCTCCATTCACTCGTTCTGTTTCTCTTTGTTTCAATACTGTTTTTAGGCCGAGCACCATTTCTTTAATATTCGGAGATCCGTAATTCTGATTGGACTGATATTTTTAACATGATTTTTTCCCACAATATTAGTTTTCCTGCGGCGAAAGTAGGGCCCCAACAGACATAAGAAGTATCCACGCAGGCAGCCCATGCAGGTAGAGGGGTGGGCGCGCCACCTACCCTTGTGGAGCCTCCATCTTCTAGCTACAAGTGTCTTTAATTCCAAAAAAATCCACCTCACTCTGGCTCCGTGAATTTTTGACCTATATTTCCAAAACACTAGAAAATAGGAACCGCCCTTTGGCATTGGATTGATAGGTTAGTCCAAATAAAAATTATATAAATTGTTACCAAAAGTATGTAAAAGTTGTATGATAATAACATGAAACAAGCAAAAAATATATATATGTTTGAGACATGTCAGTCCTCGATCTAAACTGAAGGATTCGTCGAATTATCATATTTCTCAATATTGATGACCTTGAAGCTCATCTGGAACTGGTGAGTCATCACCCCATCCAAAAAATAGGGCAGATACATTGCAGGTGGATCACCTCAGTCCTAGGCGGTGTCGATGGCATGCCGCGAATCGTAGATACCCACATCTTCATTTTTAGAGTAAGTATGTTGGTCTTTGTATTTTTTCCATCTAGGTTTGTCGTCCTGCCTTCTCACTGAACGTTTGTGGGTGACGCCCGGACTGGTAGATTGTCTAAGGAAGTAGGTCCTCGGCGGAGGCCGACGCTTATCCTTGGTGTGATAACTAGAGTTCGGTCTTAGGCTACTCATATTTTCAGAGGGAGCAACACATGTATATCGGTGATGCGGCACCTTGTGAGTGTGTGCACCGGTATCATTCCTTCGTCCGCCTTGACGGTGAGGCCACTCTTCTGCAATCTTACGCATGTCTTTTGCCCACTGGTAAATGGAAATTGTGTTGTGGTCAACAGCAACGTCCAAATCCTTTAGTAGTTTTTTGTGATAGCTTGGTGGCGCTTTATTTGTCGTCGCACGCTCCATCTTGGTTCTGAGCTCTTGTTCCGCCTGGAAGAGCTCATTCCAGTGATCCTCCAGGTATTGCACATACTCACGAACGCGTTGCTTCTTGGTTATTGCTGGTCAACTTTCTGGCAATCTCGACCAACCTCAACTGCAACAGGTCATGATTTGGGCTGCCAAGCGACTCATTCAAGATGTCATGGTCTGCGAGACTGGGATCGCTTTGAGGCTCGCTTGCGTTGTCTTCAAGGTTGCTATTGTCTTCATTGTTGTTGTTGTCCTCACCTCCCCCGTTGTTGTTTCCATCGTCATTGCCACCTCCCCTGTTGTTCCAATCGAGGGTGCCTACCATATAGATAGCGTAGGTCGAGGTCACCGTCCACTTGTCCGAGGGCATGGTGGCTGCTCGTGGACTGTCTGAAGACTCGCTGGTCTCTTCTTCCATTTCTTCAACTTCATCGAAGGCGCTTTCGAGAACTTTGACGTTAGCAACGAGATGGGTGGTGGGCGAGTTAAAAAAATCTAGCTTACGCAAGGACTCTTAGATCCAATCATACACCAAGACCGGGTTGTACGAAATCGTGAGCTTCTCAATTTGATCTACTATCTCATTTAGAAGAAGTTTATGATGCTCTTCTTGGACATGATCTGACACCAAGACAAGAGGACGCTTCTCCAAGATCTGATTTGACATGGATCTCAGTTCTTTACTTTCCACTGTGGCCTGATCTAATATCCAGACCATAGGGAACTATTTTGGAACTGAGGGATCATAGTGTGACCTTCATATTTACCCTGCAACTAGAACCCATGTCTCATTGGGTCATAGGTTCTTCCCTTAAAATCGAAGGTTCAGAAGAACACAAGTTGTAAAGTTTGAACATCTTAAAATGTACTCTCTATGTCTGTAAAGAAATACTTCCTCGGTTCCACAATGTAGTATGTATAATTAATTAGAAAAATCAAAGTTTACAAATTTTGACCAAGTTTCTAGAGAAACACGTATACATATAGAATATCTATACATATCACTAGATATATGACAAGACGTATTTTCATATTGTATATACTTGGTATTGTAGTTATAAACACTTTTCTCTGCAAACTTGGTCAAAGTTTGTAAGGTTTGACTTTTCAGAAAATCTATATACACTACATTACGAAACTGATGAAGTATAAGAGTGTTTAGATCACTTTACAGAGGGAGCAGTATTTTGGAGTGAAAGAAAATGGAGACCGGCCTGGCTTCATGACTTAGCAAGGACATCAACTTTCCGTGCTCGCGACTCAGATTACTGCATTCGGCATCACAAGTGATACTACTAGATCTGTTCAGAAACCAACGGGGGCCAGGTGTGCACTTTCTGAACTTGCATCTGGAGAAGATATTGCTGCCCGCCTTGCATGGGTTGAGGTGGTGTTTGGTTCTTTAGTCCTAAATTTTTTTCTAGTCCTAACTAAAAAGTTCCTAGTTTTTAAAAAGTCCCTGTTTGTTTCCAGAGACTAAAAAGTCCCTAGTCCCTTTCTAGAGGCTATTAAATGATCATGTTGCTCCTAGTATAATAATCAAATAACACCATGAAGTGGCGGGGCAATAGATGCATGGGGAGGCATTGTTGGAAAAGTCCCAAAAAGACTCTCCTTGAGAGTTTTCTTCATTTAGTTCCAAATGCCTAGTTTAGTCCCTAAAAGGTTCCTCCCGTTTAATAAAAAAGTCTCTAAAAAAGATTTTTTCTAGTCCTATACAAAAAAGTCCCTGAAAACAAACACCCCTCGTTTGATCCACCCTGACCCAGCTCACTTTCCAACAGCAAGTCGGCAATACAAAATTGCATCTAAAGGTAAGACACGGGCAAAACTATCCACCGAGAGTGTGCTCATCTGATCGTTGACCCAACCTCCCTATCCCACCCACTCTTTTATGGCTTCACTTTCGCAGCCAGGACATTGCTGATCATGGACATTGCACTAGCAGATAAATATTTCCGGCGCTTGTCTTCTCCTGCTCCAACCCAATCCCAAATTCGCATTGGCTTCTTCTTCTTCCATATACAACTCTACTCTGTGCTCTTCACTCTGTCTACTTCCATTTTCAAGAATCCATACTCAGATCCTGAGTCTCTGAGCAGAAGTATCACTGGAGGGAGCTAGCGAGCTAGCTAGCCGCACGATGGCGATGTCAGGTGGGCGTATTGTGACGATGTGCATGGCGGCTGCGGCGCTGCTGGTTTCTTTGACCGGCGGCGCGGGCGTGGCGGCGGCCTCAGCGAAGGAGCTACGGCAAGGCTTCTCGGCCGCCCACGACACGTCCTACTCGCACTTCCAGCCGGTGCTCACCGACCCCACCGGCGTCTTCGCCCTCGGCTTCCTCCGCGTCAACTCCACCACGCTTGACCTCGCCGTCCTCCACCTCCCTTCCGCTTTCCCCCTCTGGCGAGCCATGCCGGACCGCCCCGCGCCGTGGTCCGCGGCCGCGTCCCTCTCCTTCAACGGCAACCTGGTGCTCACGGACGGCGCCACCAACCAAGTGCTCTGGTCCACCGCCGCGGCGGCCGGCGACCGCGCCGTTCTCCTCAACACGTCCAACCTTCAGATTCAGAACAGCAGCTCGCCCGTCGCCGTGTGGCAGAGCTTCGACTACCCTTCGGACACCATTGTCCAGGGCCAGAACCTCACCTCATCGGCGGCGCTTCACTCCATCGACCAGCGATACGCCATGCGGCTCGGGAGCAACTACTTCGCGCTCTACGTGGAGCCGCCACCGTTGTCGTCGGGCAGCGTCGCCGCCGCCATGTACTCCAAGCACACGGCTCTGGAGGCCAAGGCCCGGATCGTGGCCGGCGGCGGCCCGATATACGTGCGCGTGGAGCCTGACGGCTACCTCGGCATGTACCAGAAGGAGGGACCCCCCGCGGACGTCATGTCCTTCGACACCTTCAACCACGGCGTCCGCGCTCTCCGCCGCATGACTCTCGAGCCCGACGGCAACCTCCGCGCCTACTACTGGGACGGGTCCCGGTGGGTGCTCGACTACACCACCATCACCGACTCGTGCGAGCTGCCCACCACCTGCGGCGCCTACAGCGTCTGCGTGCCGCCCAGCGGCCGGTGCGCGTGCCTGGCCAACGCCACCGAGGGCCCCGGCTGCGCCGCCCCCTCCGTCGGGAGCGGGCTGTGCGGCACCACGGGCGGCGAGGTTGGCGGGCTGTACTCGGAGGTGCGGAGCCACGGCGTGGAGCCGGCGAACAAG
Organism: Triticum urartu; assembly: GCF_003073215.2. Taxonomy (NCBI): domain Eukaryota; kingdom Viridiplantae; phylum Streptophyta; class Magnoliopsida; order Poales; family Poaceae; genus Triticum; species Triticum urartu. The sequence goes on along the minus strand of NC_053028.1, from coordinate 589,906,023 downwards.
GAGCTGCTGGGGTTCGAGCACGCGCCGTCCGCGGGAGACTGCGAGGCGCTGTGCGCGCGCAACTGCAGCTGCTGGGGCGCGGTGTACAGCAACGGGACGGGCTACTGCTACCTCATGGACTACCCGGCGCAGCTGATGGTGGCCGCCGACGAGAAGAAGCTGGGCTACTTCAAGGTGAGGAGCGTGGGAGAGGCGGCTGCGCGCGGCGGGAGGGCGACCGGCGTCAAGGCGGCGCTGCTTGCGGTCGGCGTCGCGGTGGTGGCTGCCGCCGCTGCGTTCGGGGCGTACAGGGTGTGGGACAGGAGGCGCCGTGCGGCAGCGGAGACGCGGCAGCAGCTGGGCGCCGACGGTGATGGGCTCTCGCCGGGTCCCTACAAGAATCTGGGATCCTTCAGCTCCGTCGAGCTCTCCAGCAGCTTCAACTCCTTGCGGAGGTAGCCAGCCAGGATGGTGAGATCCAGCAACCAGATCGGCACGACGTACGGGAAAGATACACGGCAGCACGGGTGCGGGAAGTAGGCTCGACGGCGCCCGCTGATCGGAGAAGAAAGCTAATCCGACACGATCGGCGGTGTCTGGGCGAGAAAAAACTGCCAATCTGGTCAGGGCGGCATCTGCTGCCGGACCATCGACGGCTCGGGGAACTTCAAGATCCGGACACTCATCTAGCCGTTTGGATTGAAATCCAACGATTGCCATGCGCCTTTCAGCTCAAGCCTTTCCGTCTACAGTTTTATTCCTTCTCGCGACCGTCATGCGTGACGCAGCACGCCGCCTCTTAGATAACTACCGGATCATCAACATACTCTACCTCAATTCATCATTTCAAACTTCATATTGGCCTTCTTTGATTTAGAGAAATCTTGCAAAAATTTCATAGTATATGATTTCTATAGAAAAAATTTATTTAAAGCCCTTTGATTTGTTGGAATGGAATCCTATTTCTATGAAGGAATTCTTCCCATCCTCCATATTTCATAAAAAAATAAATATTAGCCTAGACTTAATGAAAACAAATCTATGATATGAATTAAAGGGCATCTCCTTTTCTATTCCTACTTATAGAATTTGAGATACATTTCATCTAATTTTCTATGACTTTTTTATTTCTATGATTTTCCTACTCTATGAATTAAAAGAGGCCTGAAGGTTTTTCCGTATCAACTCCTTCTATCTATACTGCAGTTGAAGCACCTACATGCAAATTTTGTGTCTTTCTTGTCTGTAATGGGATTTGTCTCGAGGCTCAACTGCTAATCATGGCCACACGGTCCATGGAGATTGATTCAACCAAAAAGCTAATAAAATAAATTTCTTCAAATTAAGGTCACATGTAGTGATTTATCCCGTTGGCCAAAGAACAAGTACATAGCTCGAAGAATACATATTTTTGAGAGTTTCCTTTTTTTTAAAGGAAATAGATTTTTAGTTTTGGACAACCTAACGAGGTAGGAGGGAAAGAGGGGGCTATGACATGTGCTATGCGTGTGACCGGGTGACGGCAACTTAGGAACCCATGACAAGCAGACAACATGCTTGGGTCATTACCACTTAAGGAGATTGTTGGACATTACCAGATCGAGACTTGCCTCTAAAATAGTGGTTGTCTTGTGCTCGTCCAATCCGTTCTAATATGCATTACAATTTTCCATTTCATTTCTCTTGACGCCCCTCTTTGGATGTTTAAGAAAATCGACGAATTCATTATGCCTTCCTCCGGAAGGGATCTTATGAATTTGTTGGAGGGCACTACCTTGTCAACTGGGAGGTCGTTTGCACCCGTAAGGCCTTGTTCGGTTACAATAGATTAGTTCCCCTAGTGAAACTAATCCCTGCCGGTATTGGGTGTCAGCACCTAATCCCTGTGGGGGTTGACTCCCCGCCACAAAAATGATCGGGGCTTCTTTCTTCCATTCGGTTAAGCTCACGCCCCCGCTTCGGTCGCGTCAACGAGAGACCTACGTACTACGAGAGAGAGAGAGAGAGAGAGAGAGAGAGAGAGAGAGAGAGAGAGAGAGAGAGGGAGGCGGATTTTTTTTCACGGGTGGGCTGGAGCTGATTTTTTCCTCGCGGTTTTGAGGGGTTTTGACGGGGGAAAGATCTGCTCGAGACTTAACCGAATGCGTCAAATCGAAAACGTGAAGATTATTTCCTAGTGGGGCCGATCCGCCTGGATCCCCGTGGTTTGGGCCCAAAACCACGCGGGGAAGGGCGTAACCGAACATAGCCTAAGGAGTTTGGGGGTCTCGGGGTTGTGAACTTGGCAGGTGAGAGTATCGTTACGGAAGTCCGTCGTGCATGGATTGCTAGGACCGAACTTGATAAGTTTTGGCAATGATTGGGAGTTCCCCTAAATCCAAACGAGGTGGCTCACCTCAATTATGCAGCTTGTTTTTTTTTGGAAATGGTAGCATCGCCTTGTTTTGGTACGATGTGTGCCTTGAAGGCTCTTCGCTTGCTGACATTGCCCCTGATCTTGTCGCATTAGCCTCAGACAACACCAAACCAACGTGCATGGTAGATGATGATGGCCTTATTGATGGATGTTGCTTGACAGACACCGGTACAACGACGTGCTATACAAACGATTTTTAACCCTCTTTTCGCGTTGGCGTTTGGAACTGTCACCAATTGAGTGTGTGCGATAGGGGAGTCCTTCTCACACGACACATAAACCGTTGAGGATAGGCCCTCCTGGCTCATGGGCTGGGGCAAAATGAGTTCGTGTGCAGTCTGGCGGGGATCGAAACCCAATTGTTTTCGTTCGTATGTACATCCCACACGGTGAGTCCTAGAAAATCATTTCCGTTCGCATGTATATCACACATAGTTTTTGTGTGGAAACGTTTGTGCAAGGTGGCCTAATGCAAATAATTCTCTGCCGGAAGCCGTGTGTGATTGTTAGTTGATCGAACACTCCTACTTTCTATAAACCGTGTGGATTGTTTGAGTTCATTGCCCACGGTGCTGTCTGAGTAACCGTCTACAATAGAAACCCCCAATAAGCAGGGTAATTAGCCTATTATTGATAATCCATGTACTAATCAAATTGATATTTCTTATAAAACACATCAGATATTTCATATCCGTATAACAGCAACCAGGATTTCATAATCGAATTACATCAGATAGCTTCGGCACTCAGTTACGCCATTACACAACAACACCAAGTTTCACATGCAACATAAAAAACCTTTCGAAAGTAGCATCGTACACGGTAAATAGACAGATGAATCTCATCTGGGCAACTGCAGAAGCGGAAGGCAAATATTGAGCCTTCAGTGTTGTTGAATGTCCTTGCAACTTTAGGCCAGTGGCTATGTATAATTGCCCGCCCAACCTTCGTACTCTTCAGCAAGACTTCAATATTGTACTGTGGGTGTTGAAGGAATACCTTCCTCGCATATTGACCATGTGTGACGCCCCTAGACCGGAGCTTCAGACGCCTTCCATATTTTCCGAGTTTTGTCGTGTGAGTTGTTGGTTTGTTGCATTCATCATTGCATTATGTCATCATGCCATTTCATTTTTTAAAAAATTCAACTAAAAATTGCATAGATCTTTTGATCTATTTAAATCGAGGGATATTCACAATGGTGATTTCTCTTTAGAACATTCACTCCCAATATTATTATGCAACTATTATAAAATATTCCATTTATTTGGAATTGAGCATAATACACTTGCAAAACAAATTCCATGCCTTGTCTATCTCATTTTTTTCTTGACCTCAAACTTTTCCCATAAATCCTTTCGGCACTTTCCCGACCTCCACCAAAATTCCCAACATTTTTGGACTCTTCAAAACCTTGAACTTACTCAAACCATTTGAATTAAATTCAAATGGATTTGAATCCAGATCTTTCAATCATGCCACTTTTATTTTTTGGATCGAGCTCATTTTTTTTGCGAGTCCGGGGAAATAATTGTTGGGGAACGTAGCAGAAATTCAAAATTTTCCTACGTATCACCAAGATCTATCTATGGAGAAACCAGCAACGAGGGGAAGGAGAGTGCATCTACATACCCTTGTAGATCGCTAAGCGGAAGCGTTCAAGTGAACAGGGTTGATGGAGTCGTACTCGTCGTGATTCAAATCACCGATGATCCTAGTGCCGAACGGACGGCACCTCCGCGTTCAACACACGTACAGCACGGAGACGTCTCCCACGCCTTGATCCAGCAAGGAGGAGGGAGAGGTTGATGGAGATCCAGCAGCACGACGGCGTGGTGGAAGTAGCGGGATTCCAACAGGGCTTCGCTAAGCGCTGCGGGAGGAGGGAGATGTGTCACGGGAGGGAGAGGGAGGCGCCAGGCCTTAGATATGTTTGCTCCTCCTTTTCCCCACTATATATAGGGCCAAGGGAGAGGGGGAGGCGCAGCCCTTGCCCCTTCCTCCAAGGAAGGGTGCGGCCAAGGGGGGGGGAGGAGTCCATCCTCCCCAAGGCACCTCGGAGGTGCCTTCCCCTTTTAGGACTCTCCCCTTTTTCTCTTCTCTTGGCGCATGGGCCTCTTGGGGCTGGTGCCCTTGGCCCATATAGGCCAAGGCACACCCCCTACAGCCCATGTGGCCCCCCGGGGCAGGTGGCCCCACCCGGTGGACCCCCGGGACCCTTCCGGTGGTCCCGGTACAATACCGGTGACCCCGAAACTTGTCCCGATGGCCGAAACAGGACTTCCTATATATAATTCTTTACCTCCGGACCATTCCGGAACTCCTCGTGACGTCCGGGATTTCATCCGGGACTCCGAACAACATTCGGGTTACCGCATACTAATATCTCTACAACCCTAGCGTCACCGAACCTTAAGTGTGTAGACCCTACGGGTTCGGGAGACATGCAGACATGACCGAGACGTTCTCCGGTCAATAACCAACAGCGGGATCTGGATACCCATGTTGGCTCCCACATGTTCCACGATGATCTCATCGGATGAACCACGATGTCAAGGACTTAATCAATCCCATATACAATTCCCTTTGTCTAGCGGTATTGTACTTGCCCGAGATTCGATCGTCGGTATCCCGATACCTTGTTCAATCTCGTTACCGGCAAGTCTCTTTACTCGTTCCGTAACACATCATCCCGTGATCAACTCCTTTGGTCACATTGCGCATATGATGATGTCCTACCGAGTGGGCCCAGACATACCTCTCCGCTTACACGGAGTGACAAATCCCAGTCTCGATTCGTGCCAACCCAACAGACACTTTCGGAGATACCTGTAGTGCACCTTTATAGTCACCCAGTTACGTTGTGACGTTTGATACACCCAAAGCATTCCTACGGTATCCGGGAGTTGCACAATCTCATGGTCTAAGGAAATGATACTTGACATTAGAAAAGCTTTAGCATACGAACTACACGATCTTTGTGCTAGCCTTAGGATTGGGTCTTGTCCATCACATCATTCTCCCAATGATGTGATCCCGTTATCAACGACATCCAATGTCCATGGTTAAGAAACCGTAACCATCTATTGATCAACGAGCTAGTCAACTAGAGGCTTACTAGGGACATGGTGTTGTCTATGTATCCACACATGTATCTGAGTTTCCTATCAATACAATTATAGCATGGATAGTAAATGATTATCATGAACAAGGAAATATAATAATAACCAATTTATTATTTCCTCTAGGGCATATTTCCAACAATAATCCCCATGCCCAAATTCTTGTCCACTCATTTCTTTCTTTATCTCTTTTCACTCATTTCTTCCTTTCTCTCTTTTCCTTCTTTGTCTTTTTCTGTTTTTAGAGAGAAATAAGAAGAGAAGAGAGAAAGAGAGAAGGGAGCCCGCAGCCCAATTTGGCCCAAGGCCCACACCCCCCCGTAACCCTAGCGCATCTCTCCTCTCTTCCTCGTCTCCACCTCGCGCCGCTAGCCTCTTTCTGCTCGATCCCCATCCCTCTCTCCCTCGTTCACTTGTTTTCCTCTCCTCCCTCTATCGCCGCGCCTTTCTTCCCGTTCCCCCGTGCTCGAACCCCCACTCCTCCGTCTCGATCTTCAACACCAGGTAGCCACGCCGCCGCGCCTCCTGCCACTCCACCTCCGACCTCCTGCCATGGCCTCCTCCTCGCCTTGAAGCCCCGCGCCCTGGTCTTCTACCCCGCCTCCTTGCCATGGCCACGTGCCCCACAAGCCAGTAGGTCGATGCCCTGCCTCGCCGCCATTCGCCTCCAGCGAGCAGCCGCGCCATGGCCTTCCTCCTCCCACGCCTTGCTTGTCTTGCTCCAGCCATGGCCATGGCGCCCGTGCCAAGACGAGCGAGCAGCTGCCCGCGTTCCACGCCCGAGGCCTCCTCCTCGGCCTCGCCTCCCTCCTCTGTGCCTCCTGCCCGCCGGCAGGGCCTCGTCCCTACCTCCGGATGCGCCAAGCTCGTCGTCGTCCTCGCACTGCGAGCTCACCACCGCACCGCTGCCACGCTGCAGTTGCTGCTTCGTCGTCCCGTTCCACTGCCTCCCGCGTCCGGTCACCGCCGGTGCCCACGACCAACGCTGTGCCTCTACTCACGGATGCCGCTGCCAGTGTCCGCACGTTGCTGCTACTTCGCCGCCCACCTCCCGTCATTGACCGCCAAGACCGTTCTGTGCTGCCACATTTTGGTTTCACCAAGTTCCATCAAGCCGGCCGTGTACCTCTACCATCGCCGTGGGTTTCATCAAGTTCGACTACAGCATGAAGATATGTACAACTACGCAGGTTCACCGAGTACGACTACTAACGGGATCCGTCAAGTTCATCTACGTGCGTGTACGACTACTCATCCGAGATGTGTCGAGCTCCTCTCAGAACGAACGGGAACGACTACTGTCGCCGAAGACCTGTGTAACAGAACCGTTAAGTTCGACTACCTTCGTGTGTACCTTTACTTCCCACGATGACCGTGTACAACTACCATCCCGTGCATGTCGCGAGAACCTCTACTTCCCCTTCAAAACGTGTACCACTACCGCCGACCGAACGTCTACATAACATGTACCACGACCATCGCTGAAGACCCCGTGGACGTCAAGTTCTGTGTCGTGACCCCGAACATCTACGGACATGAACTACTTCCCTCGACAACCCGTGAACGACTACTTCCTCTACGAACCGATCCACTTCAAAGGTATAACCGCCGAGAACGACCGCCCGGGGACGAATGCTTGTGTTATATGAGATGCATGGTTGGTTGTTGTATTCGCCCGTGAAAGTTAGTTGTTCCTCCTCATTGCCATCGTCTCGTGGGAACCCGGTAACCGGGATCACTCCCGTTCACTCTTGCATGTTCCGCACACTTGTTCTTTTCCACCGGCATCTCAATCGAGTTATCGGAACCGGAACGTTGCCGTGGCACCATTTTCGTTATCATCGTCGTGGCACCCTTTCTTTCCACCACGGTGACAAATGCTTCATATCATGTTCATGTCAACATTTTCATAAAATTGCATATAACTTGCACATGTCATCCGCATCATATGATAACAACATCAAGAATGTTTAAAATTGTTGTTTGCATTAAATTGCCAAATGCATATGGGGTTTTACCGGACTTGTTGTTTGTTGTTCCGACCTCATTTAAACTTGCCTAGTTAAGTAGTTTTATTATGCTTCACCCTTGCCATGCTAACCAACATTTAATATTGTTGAGTACTTAAACGGGAGAGAACTAAATAATTGTTGTGGTGTTTCGTCAATATTCAACTCGTTGCATATTGAGCTCCACTTAACTTGTAGTTTTGCTTGTGCACATTGCCATGCCATGCATATTTAAACCGGACATGCATCATACTTTGTTGTGCATCATGCCATGATTATGTGATGATTGTTTACCATGTTGTTTGCTTCTTTCCGGTGTTGCTTCTTCAGGTTAGTTCCGATTACGTCGCGTTTGTGAGGATTCGTTCGACTACGTCCGTTTGTCTTCTTCATGGACCCGTTCTTCTTCCTTGCGGGGTCTCAGGCAAGATGACCATACCCTCGAAATCACTTCTATCTTTGCTTGCTAGTTGTTCGCTCTATTGCTATGCCGCGCTACCTATCACTTGCTATATCATACCTCCCATATTGCCATGTCAAGCCTCTAACCCACCTTTCCTAGCAAACCGTTGTTTGGCTATGTTACCGCTTTGCTCAGCCCCTCTTATAGTGTTGCTAGTTGCAGGTGAAGATGAAGTTTGTTCCATGATGGAACATGGATATTGTTGGGATATCATTATTATATCTTATTTACTTTAATGCACCTATATAATTGGTAAAGGGTGGAAGGCTCGGCCTTATGCCTGGTGTTTTGTTCCACTCTTGCCGCCCTAGTTTCCGTCATATCGGTGTTATGTTCCTTGATTTTGCGTTCCTTACACGGTTGGGTGTTATGGGAACCCCTTGACAGTTCGCTTTGAATAAAACTCCTCCAGCAAGGCCCAACCTTGGTTTTACATTTTCCTAACAACCTAGCCTTTTTCCCTTGGGTTTCCGGAGCCCGAGGGTCATCTTTATTTTAACCCCCCTGGGCCAGTGCTTCTCTAAGTGTTGTGATGGGGAACGTAGCAGAATTTTAAAATTTTCTACGCATCACCAAGATCAATCTATGGAATCATCTAGCAACAAGGGAGAGAGGAGTGCATCTACATACCCTTGTAGATCACGAGCGGAAGCGTTCAAGAGAACGGGGTTGATGGAGTCGTACTCGACGTGATCCAAATCACCGAAGATCCTAGCGCTGAACGGACGGCACCTCCGTGTTCAACACACGTACGGAGCGAGGACGTCTCCTGCGCCTTGATCTAGCAAGGAGGAGGGAGAGGTTGAGGAAGAGGGCTCCAACAGCAGCACGACGGCGTGGTGGTGGTGAAGCTGCAGTACTCCGGCAGGGCTTCGCCAAGCTCTTATGGAGGAGGAGAGGTGTTGGGGAGGGGAGGGGCTGCGCCTTGGATGTTATTATGAGCCCTCCCCTCACCCCTCTATTTATAGGGGAAGGGGGAAGGGGGCCGGCCCCCTCTAGAGGGGGCGGCGGCCAATGGGAGGGGGGCTTGCCCCCCAAGCAAGGGGGCGCCCCCCTTAGGGTTTCCCCCCAACCGTAGGCGCATGGGCCCTAGGGGGGTGTGGCGCCCCAGCCCACTTGGGATGGTTCCCTTCTCCATACAGCCCATAAGGCCCTCCGGAAGAGGTGGCCCCTCCCGGTGGACCCCCGGAACCCCACCGGTGGCCCCGATACAATACTGATATGCCCCCGAACCTTTTCGGCGACCGTATGACAACTTCCCATATATAAATCTTTACCTCCGGACAATTCCGGAACTCCTCGTGACATCCGGGATCTCATCCGGGACTCCGAACAACATTCGGTAATCACATACAAGTCTTCCTAACAACCCTAGCATCACCGAACCTTAAGTGTGTAGACCCTACGGGTTCGGGAGACATGCAGACATGACCGAGACGACTCTCCGGTCAATAATCAACAGCGGGATCTGGATACCCATGTTGGCTCCCACATGCTCCACGATGATCTCATCGGATGAACCACGATGTCGAGGATTCAACCAATCCGTATACAATTCCCTTTGTCAATCGGTACGTTACTTGCCCGAGACTCGATCGTTGGTATCCCAATACCTTGTTCAGTCTCGTTACCGGCAAGTCACTTTACTCGTACCGTAATGCATGATCCCGTGATCAACCACTTGATCACATTGAGCTCATTATGATGATGCATTACCGAGTGGGCCCAGAGATACCTCTCCGTCATACGGAGTGACAAATCCCAGTCTCGATTCGTGCCAACCCAACAGACACTTTCGGTGATACCTTTAATGTACATTTATAGTCACCCAGTTACGTTGTGACGTTTGGCACACCCAAGGCACTCCTACGGTATCCGAAAGTTGCACAATCTCATGGTCTAAGGAAATGATACTTGACATTCAGAAAAGCTACAACAAACGAACTACACGATCTTTGAGCTAAGCTTAGGATTGGGTCTTGTCCATCACATCATTCTCCTAATGATGTGATCCCGTTATCAATGACATCCAATGTCCATAGTCAGGAAACCATGACTATCTTTTGATCAACGAGCTAGTAAACTAGAGGCTCACTAGGGACATGTTGTGGTCTATGTATTCACACATGTATTACGATTTCCTGATAACACAATTATAGCATGAACAATAGACAATTATCATGAACAAAGAAATATAATAATAACCATTTTATTATTGCCTCTAGGGCATATTTCCAACAGTCTCCCACTTGCACTAGAGTCAATATTCTAGTTACATTGTGATGAATCGAACACCCATGCAGTTCTGGTGTTGATCATGTTTTGCTCTAGGGAGAGGTTTAGTCAACGGATCTGCTACATTCTGGTCCGTATGTACTTTACAAATCTCTATGTCTCCATTTTGAACACTTTCACGAATGGAGTTGAAGCGACACTTGATATGCCTGGTCTTCCTGTGAAACCTGGGCTCCTTGACAAGGGCAATAGCTCCAGTGTTGTCACAGAAGAGAGTCATCGGGCCCGACGCATTGGGTATGACTCCTAGGTCAGTAGTGAACTCCTTCACCCAGACTGCTTCTTGTGCTGCCTCCGAGGCTGCCATGTACTCCGCTTCACATGTAGATCCCGCCACAACGCTTTGCTTGCAATTGCACCAGCTTACTGCCCCACCATTCAAAATATACACGTATCCGGTTTGTGACTTAGAGTCATCCAGATCTGTGTCGAGGCTAGCATCGACATAACCCTTTACGACGAGCTCTTCATCACCTCCATAAACGAGAAACATTTCCTTAGTCCTTTTCAGGTACTTCAGGATATTCTTGATCGCTGTCCAGTGTTCCATGCCGGGATTACTTTCGTACCTTCCTACCAAACTTACGGCAAGGTTTACATCAGGTCTGGTACACAACATAGCATACATGATAGACCCTATGGCTGAGGCATAGGGGACGATACTCATCTTTTCTCTATCTTCTGTCGTGGTCGGGCATTGAGCCGTGCTCAATCTCGTACCTTGCAATATAGGCAAGAACCCCTTCTTTGACTGATCCATTTTGAACTTCTTCAATATCGTCAAGGTACGTACTCTGTGAAAGACCAATGAGGCATCTCGATCTATCTCTATAGATCTTGATGCCTAATATATAAGCAGCTTCTCCAAGGTCCTTCATTGAAAAACACTTGTTCAAGTAGGCCTTTATGCTTTCCAAGAATTCTATATCATTTCCCATCAACAGTATGTCATCCACATACAATATGAGAAATGCTACAGAGCTCCCACTCACTTTCTTGTAAATGCAGACTTCTCCATAAGTCTGCATAAACCCAAACGCTTTGATCATCTCATCAAAACTAATGTTCTAACTCCGAGATGCTTGCACCAGCCCATAAATCGAGCGTTGGAGCTTGCACACCTTGTCAGCATTCTTAGGATCGACAAAACCTTCCGGCTGCATCATATACAATTCTTCCTTAAGGAAACCATTAAGGAATGCCGTTTTGACGTCCATTTGCCATATCTCATAATCATAGAATGCGGCAATTTCTAACAAGATTCGGACGGACTTCAGCTTCGCTACGGGTGAGAAAGTCTCATCATAGTCAACCCCTTGAACTTGTCGATAACCCTTAGCGACAAGCCGAGCTTTATAGATGGTCACATTACCATCCGCGTCTGTCTTCTTCTTAAAGATCCATTTATTTTCTATGGCTCGCCGATCAATGGGCAAGTCAGTCAAAGTCCATACTTCGTTTTCATACATGGATCCTATCTCGGATTTCTTGGCTTCCAGCCATTTGTCGGAATCCGGGCCCGCCGTCGCTTCTTCATAGTTCGAAGGTTCACCGTTGTCTAACAACATGATTGCCAAGACAGGGTTGCCATACCATTCTGGTGCGGAACGCATCCTTGTGGACCTACGAAGTTCAGTAGCAACTTGATCTGAAGTTTCATGATCATCATCATCAACTTCCTCTCTAGTTGGTGCAGGCACCTCAGGAACATTTTCTTGAGTTGCGCCACTTACCGGTTCAAGAGGTAATACTTCATCAAGTTCTACTTTCCTCCCACTTATTTCTTTCGAGAGAAACTCTTTCTCTAGAAAGGACCCATTTTTGGCAACAAAGATCTTGCCTTCGGATCTGAGGTAGAAGGTATACCCAACAGTTTCTTTAGGGTAACCTATGAAGACGCATTTTTCCGACTTGGTTCGAGCTTTTCAGGTTGAAGTTTCTTGACATAAGCATCGCATCCCCAACGTTTTAGAAACGACAGCTTAGGTTTCTTCCCAAACCATAATTCATATGGTGTCATCTCAACGGATTTTGACGGAGCCCTATTTAAAGTGAATGCGGCAGTCTCTAAAGCATAGCCCCAAAATGATAGCGGTAAATCGGTAAGAGACATCATAGATCGCACCATATCTAATAGAGTGCGATTACGACGTTTGAACACACCATTACGCTGAGGTGTTCCAGGCGGCGTGAGTTGTGAAACTATTCCACATTTTCTTAAGTGTGTGACAAATTCGTAACTCAAGTATTCTCCCCCACGATCTGATCGCAAGAACTTGATTTTCCTGTCACGTTGATTCTCAACCTCACTCTGAAATTCCTTGAACTTTTCAAAGGTCTCAGACTTGTGTTTCATTAAGTAGACATACCCATATCTACTCAAGTCAGCAGTGAGGGTGAGAACATAACGATAGCTACCGCGAGCCTCAACACTCATTGGACCGCACACATCAGTATGTATGATTTCCAATAAGTTGGTTGCTCGCTCCATTGTTCCTGAGAACGGAGTCTTGGTCATTTTACCCATGAGGCATGGTTCGCACGTGTCAAATGATTCGTAATCAAGAGACTCTAAAAGTCCATCTGCATGGAGCTTCTTCATGCGTTTGACACCTATGTGACCAAGGCGGCAGTGCCACAAGTGTTGGGGAACGTAGTAATTTAAAAAAAATTCCTACGCACACGCAAGATCATGGTGATGCATTGTAACGAGAGGGGAGAGTGTTGTCTACGTACCCACGCAGACCGACTGCGGAAGCGTTGACGCAACGTAGAGGAAGTAGTCGTACGTCTTCCCGATCCGACCGATCCAAGCACCGTTACTCCGGCACCTCCGAGTTCTTAGCACACGCACAGCTCGATGACGATCCCCGGGCTCCGATCCAGCAAAGCTTCGGGGAGGAGTTCCGTCAGCACAACGACGTGGTGACGATCTTGATGTTCTACCGACGCAGGGCTTCGCCTAAGCACTACAACGATATGATCGAGGTGGAATATGGTGGCAGGGGGCACCGCACACGGCTAAGGAACGATCACGTGGATCAACTTGTGTTCATGGGGTGCCCCTTGCCTCAGTATATAAAGGATGGAGGAGGAGGAGGCCGGCCAAGGTTGGTGCGGCCAGGATGTGGAGTCCTACTAGGACTCCAAGTCCTAGTAGGAGTCCACCAAGAGGGGAGGAAGGGAGAAGGAAGTGGAGGAGAAGGAAAGGTGGCCGGCCCCCTTTTCCCTAGTCCAATTCGGACCAGAGGGGAGGGGGGGCGCAGCAGCCCCTTGGCCCTTTCTCCTCTTCCCACTAAAGCCCATCAAGGCCCATTGCTTCTCCCGTAACTACCCGGTACTCCGAAAAATACCCGAATCACTCGGAACCTTTCCAATGTCCGAATATAGTCGTCCAAAATATCGATATTTACGTCTCGACCATTTCGAGACTCCTCGTCATGTCCCCGATCTCATCCGGGACTCCGAACTCCTTCGGTACATCAAAACTCATAAACTCATAATATAACTGTCATCGAAACCTTAAGCGTGCGGACCCTACGGTTCGAGAACAATGTAGACATGACCGAGACACGTCTCCGGTCAATAACCAATAGCGGGACCTGGATGCCCATATTGGCTCCTACATATTCTACGAAGATCTTTATCGGTCAGACCGCATAACAATATACGTTGTTCCCTTTGTCATTGGTATGTTACTTGCCCGAGATTCGATCGTCGGTATCCAATACCTAGTTCAATCTCGTTACCGGCAAGTATCTTTACTCGTTCCGTAATACATCATCTCGCAACTAACTCATTAGTTGCAATGCTTGCAAGGCTTAAGTGATGTGCATTACCGAGAGGGCCCAGAGATACCTCTCCGACAATCGGAGTGACAAATCCTAATCTCGAAATACGCCAACCCAACATGTACCTTTGGAGACACCTGTAGAGCTCCTTTATAATCACCCAGTTATGTTGTGACGTTTGGTAGCACACAAAGTGTTCCTCCGGCAAACGGGAGTTGCATAATCTCATAGTCATAGGAACATGTATAAGTCATGAAGAAAGCAATAGCAACATACTAAATGATCGGGTGCTAAGCTAATGGAATGGTCATGTCAATCAGTTCATTCATCTAATGATGTGATCCCGTTAATCAAATAACAACTCTTTTTCCATTGTTAGGAAACATAACCATCTTTGATTAACGAGCTAGTCAAGTAGAGGCATACTAGTGACACTCTGTTTGTCTATGTATTCACACATGTATTATGTTTCCGGTTAATACAATTCTAGCATGAATAATAAACATTTATCATGAAATAAGGAAATAAATAATAACTTTATTATTTCCTCTAGGGCATATTTCCTTCAGTCTCCCACTTGCACTAGAGTCAATAATCTAGTTCACATCGCTATGTGATTAACACCAATAGTTCACATCTTTATGTGATTGGTTCACATCTCCATGTGACTAACACCCAAAGGGTTTACTAGATTCAATAATCTAGTTCACATTGCTATGTGATTAATACCCAAAGAGTGATCATGTTTTGCTTGTGAGAGAAACTTAGTCAACGGGCCTGCCAAATTCAGATCCGTATGTATTTTGCAAAATTCTATGTCTACAATGCTCTACACGGAGCTACTCTAGCTGATTGCTCCCACTTTCAATATGTATCCAGATTGAGACTTAGAATCATCTGGATCAGTGTCAAAAACTTGCATCGACGTAACCTTTTACGATGAACCTTTTTGTCACGTCCATAATCGAGAAACATATCCTTATTTCACTAAGGATAATTCTGACCGCTGTCCAGTGATCTACTCCTAGACCACTATTGTACTCCCTTGCCAAATTAGTGTAGGGTATACAATAGATCTGGTATACGGCATGACATACTTTATAGAACCTATGGCCAAGGCATAGGGAATGACTTTCATTCTCTTTCTATCTTCTGCCGTGGTTGGGCTTTGAGTCTTACTCAACTTCACACCTTGTAATACAGGCAAGAACTCTTTCTTTGACTGCTCCATTTTGAACTATTTCAAAATCTTGTCAAGGTATGTACTCATTGAAAAAACTTATCAAGCGTCTTGATCTATTTCTATAGATCTTGGAGCTCAATATGTAAGCAGCTTCACCGAAGTCTTTCTTTGAAAAACTCCTTTCAAACACTCCTTTATGCTTTACAGAATAATTCTACATTATTTTCGATCAACAATATGTCATTCACATATACTTATCAGAAATGCCGTAGTGCTCGCACTCACTTTTCTTGTAAATACAGGCTTCACCGTAAGTCTGTATAAAACTATATGCTTTGATCAACTCATCAAAGCGTATATTCCAACTCCGAGATGCTTGCACCAGTCCACAGATGGATCGCTGGAGCTTGCACATTTTGTTAGCACCTTTCGGATTGACAAAACCTTCTAGTTGTATCGTATACAACTCTTCTTTAATAAATCCATTAAGGAATTCAGTTTTGTTTATCCATTTGCCAGATTTCATAAAATGCAGCAATTGCTAACATGATTCGGACAGACTTAAGCATAGATACGAGTGAGAATCTCTCATCGTAGTCAACACCTTGAACTTGTCGAAACACTTTTGCGACAATTCTAGCTTTGTAGATAATAACACTACTATCAGCGTCTGTCTTCCTCTTGAAGATCCATTTATTTTTATGGCTTGCCGATCATCGGGCAAATCCATCAAAGTCCATACTTTGTTCTCATACATGGATCATATCTCAGATTTCATGGCCTCAAACCATTTCGTGGAATCTGGGCTCATCATCGCTTCCTCATAGTTCGCAAGTATGTCATGGTCTAGTAACATGACTTCCAGAACAGGATTACCATACCACTCTGGTGCGGATCTTACTCTGGTTTACCTACGAGATTCAGTAGTAACTTGATCTGAAGTTACATGATCATCATCATTAGCTTCCTCACTAATTGGCGTAGTAGTCACAAGAACAGATTTCTGTGATGAACTACTTTCCAATAAGGGAGAAGGTACAATTACCTTATCAAGTTTTCTACTTTCCTCCCACTCACTTCTTTCGAGAGAAACTCCTTCTCTAGAAAGCTTCCGAATTTAGCAACAAAAGTCTTGCCTTCGGATCTGTGATAGAAGGTGTATCCAATAGTTTCCTTTGGATATCCTATGAAGACACATTTCTCCGATTTGGGTTTGAGCTTATCAGGTTGAAACTTTTTCACATAAGCATTGCAACCTCAAACTTTAAGAAACGACAGCTTAGGTTTCTTGCCAAACCATAGTTCATACAGAGTCGTCTCAACGGATTTAGATGGTGCCCTATTTAACGTGAATGCAACTGTCTCTAATGCATAACCCCAAAACGATAGTGGTAGATCGGTAAGAGACATCATAGATCGCACCATATCTAGTAAAGTACGGTTATGACGTTCGGACACACCATTACATTGTGGTGTTCCAGGTGGCGTGAGTAGTGAAACTATTTCACATTGTCTTTAACTGAAGGCCAAACTCGTAACTCAAATACTCTTCTCTACGATCAGATCGTAGAAACTTTATTTTCTTGTTACGATGATTTTTCACTTCACTCTGAAATTCTTTGAACTTTTCAAATGTTTCAGACTTATGTTTCATCAAGTAGATATACTCATATCTGCTCAAATCATCTGTGAAGATCAGAAAATAATGATACCTGTCGTGAGCCTCAATATTTATCGGACCACATACATCAGTATGTATGATTTCCAACAAATCTGTTGCTCGCTCCATTGTTCCGAAGAACGGAGTTTTAGTCATCTTGCCCATGAGGCATGGTTCGCAAGCATCAACTGATTCATAATCAAGTGATTCCAAAAGCCCATCAGTATGGAGTTTCTTCATGCGCTTTACACCAATATGACCTAAACGGCAGTGCCACAAATAAGTTGCACTATCATTATTAACTTTGCATCTTTTGGTTTCAATATTATGATTATGTGTATCACTACGATCGAGATCCAATGAACTATTTTCATTGGGTGTGTAACCATATAAGGTTTTATTCATGTAAACAGAACAACAATTTATTCTCTTAAATGAATAACCGTATTACAATAAACATGATCAAATCATATTCATGCTCAACGCAAACACCAAATAACACTTATTTAGCTTCAACACTAATCCCAAAATTATAGGGAGTGTGCGATGATGATCATATCAATCTTGGAACCACTTCCAACACACATCGTCACTTCACCCTTAACTAGTCTCTGTTTATTCTGCAACTCCCGTTTCGAGTTACTAATCTTAGCAACTGAACTAGTATCAAATACTGAGGGGTTGCTATAAACACTAGTAAAGTACACATCAATAAGATGTATATCAAATATACTTATGTTTACTTTGCCATCCTTATTATCCGCCAATCACTTGGGGTAGTTCCGCTTCTAGTGACCAGTCCCTTTGCAGCACTTAGTCTCAGGCTTAGGACCAGACTTGGGCTTCTTCACTTGACCAGCAACTTGCTTGCTGTTCTTCTTGAAGTTCCCCTTTTTCCCTTTGCCCTTTTCTTGAAACTAGTGGTCTTATCAACCATCAACACTTGATGTTTTTCTTGATTTCTACCTTCGTTGATTTCAGCATCATGAAGAGCTCGGGAGTTGTTTCCGTTATCCCTTGCATATTATAGTTCATCACGAAGTTCTACTAACTTGGTGATGGTGACTAGAGAATTCTGTCAATCACTATTTTATCTGGAACATTAACTCCCACTTGATTCAAGTGATTGTAGTACCCAGACAATCTGAGCACATGCTCACTAGTTGAGCGAATCTCCTCCATCTTTTAGCTATAGAACTTGTTGGAGACTTCATATCTCTCAACTCGGGTATTTGCTTGAAATATTAACTTCAACTCCTGGAACATCTCATATGGTCCATGACGTTCAAAACGTCTTTGAAGTCCCGATTCTAAGCTGTTAAGCATGGTGCACTAAACTGTCAAGTAGTCATCATATTGAGCTAGGCAAACGTTCATAACGTCTGCATCTGCTCCTGCAATAGGCCCGTCACCTAGCGGTGCATCAAGGACATAATTCTTCTGTGCAGCAATGAGGATAAACCTCAGATCACGGATCCAATCCGCATCATTGCTACTAACATCTTTCAACACAATTTTCTCTAGGAACATATCAAAATAAACATATGAAAGCAACAACGCGAGCTATTGATCCACAACATAGATATGCTAATACTACCAGGACTAAGTTCATGATAAATTAAAGTTCAATTAATCATATTACTTAAGAACTCCCACTTATATAGATATCCCTCTAATCCTCTAAGTGATCACGTGATCCAAATCAACTAAACCATGTCCGATCATCACGTGAGATGGAGCAGTTTCATTGGTGAACATCATTATGTTGATCATATCTACTATATGATTCACGCTCGACCTTTCGGTCTCCGTGTTCCGAGGCCATATCTGTATATGCTTGGCTCGTCAAGTATAACCTGAGTATTCCGCGTGTGCAACTGTTTTGCACCCGTTGTATTTGAACGTAGAGCCTATCACACCCGATCATCACGTGGTGTCTCAGCACGAAGAACTTTCGCGACGGTGCATACTCAGGGAGAACACTTCTTGATAATTTAGTGAGAGATCATCTTATAATGCTACCGTCAATCAAAGCAAGATAAGATGCATAAAAGATAAACATCACATGCAATCAATATAAGTGATATGATATGGCCATCATCATCTTGTGCCTGTGATCTCCATCTCCGAAGCACCGTCATGATCACCATTGTCACCGGCGCGACACCTTGATCTCCATCGTAGCATCGTTGTCGTCTCGCCAATCTTATGCTTCCACGACTATCGCTACCGCTTAGTGATAAAGTAAAGCATTACATCGCGATTGCATTGCATACAATAAAGCGACAACCATATGGCTCCTGCCAGTTGCCGATAACTCGGTTACAAAACATGATCATCTCATACAATAAAATTCAGCATCATGTCTTGACCATATCACATCACAACATGCCCTGCAAAAACAAGTTAGACGTCCTCTACTTTGTTGTTGCAAGTTTTACGTGGCTGCTACGGGCTTAAGCAAGAACCAATCTCACCTACGCATCAAAACCACAACGATAGTTTGTCAAATAGACTCCATTTTAACCTTTGCAAGGACCGGGCGTAGCCACACTCGGTTCAACTAAAGTTGGAGAGACTGTCGCCCGCAAGCCACCTATGTGCAAAGCAAGTCGGGAGAACCGGTCTCGCGTAAGCGTACGCGTAATGTCGGTCCGGGTCATCTCGTCCAACAATACCGCCGAACCAAAGTATGACATGCTGGTAGGAAGTATGACTTATATCGCCCACAACTCACTTGTGTTCTACTCGTGCATATAACATCAACATATAAAACCTAGGCTCGGATGCCACTGTTGGGGAACATAGTAATTTCAAAAAATTTCCTACGCACACGCAAGATCATGGTGATGCATAGCAACGAGAGGGGAGAGTGTTGTCTACGTATCCACGCAGACCGACTGCGGAAGCATTGACGCAACGTAGAGGAAGTAGTCGTACGTCTTCCCGATCCGACCGATCCAAGCACCGTTACTCCGGCACCTCCGAGTTCTTAGCACACGTACAGCTCGATGACGATCCCCGGGCTCCGATCCAGCAAAGCTTCGGGGAGGAGTTCCGTTAGCACAACGGCGTGGTGACGATCTTGATGTTCTACCGACGCAGGGCTTCGCCTAAGCACTACAACGATATGATCGAGGTGGAATATGGTGGCAGGGGGCACCGCACACGACTAAGGAACGATCATGTGGATCAACTTGTGTTCATGGGGTGCCCCTTGCCTCAGTATATAAAGGATGGAGGAGGAGGAGGCCGGCCAAGGTTGGTGCGGCCAGGATGTGGAGTCCTACTAGGACTCCAAGTCCTAGTAGGAGTCCACCAAGAGGGGAGGAAGGGAGAAGGAAGTGGAGGAGAAGGAAAGGTGGCCGGCCCCCTTTTCCCTAGTCCAATTCGGACCAGAGGGGAGGGGGGGCGCAGCAGCCCCTTGGCCCTTTCTCCTCTTCCCACTAAAGCCCATCAAGGCCCATTGCTTCTCCCGTAACTACCCGGTACTCCGAAAAATACCCGAATCACTCAGAACCTTTCCGATGTCCGAATATAGTCGTCCAAAATATCGATCTTTACGTCTCGACCATTTCGAGACTCCTCGTCATGTCCCCGATCTCATCCGGGACTCCGAACTCCTTCGGTACATCAAAACTCATAAACTCATAATATAACTGTCATCGAAACCTTAAGCGTGCGGACCCTACAGTTCGAGAAAAATGTAGACATGACCGAGACACGTCTCCGGTCAATAACCAATAGCGGGACCTGGATGCCCATATTGGCTCCTACATATTCTACGAAGATCTTTATCGGTCAGACCGCATAACAATATACGTTGTTCCCTTTGTCATTGGTATGTTACTTGCCCGAGATTCGATCGTCGGTATCCAATACCTAGTTCAATCTCGTTACCGGCAAGTCTCTTTACTCGTTCCGTAATACATCATCTCGCAACTAACTCATTAGTTGCAATGCTTGCAAGGCTTAAGTGATGTGCATTACCGAGAGGGCCCAGAGATACCTCTCCGACAATCGGAGTGACAAATCCTAATCTCGAAATACGCCAACCCAACATGTACCTTTGGAGACACCTGTAGAGCTCCTTTATAATCACCCAGTTACGTTGTGACGTTTGGTAGCACACAAAGTGTTCCTCCGGCAAACGGGAGTTGCATAATCTCATAGTCATAGGAACATGTATAAGTCATGAAGAAAGCAATAGCAACATACTAAACGATCGGGTGCTAAGCTAATGGAATGGGTCATGTCAATCAGTTCATTCATCTAATGATGTGATCCCGTTAATCAAATAACAACTCTTTTTCCATTGTTAGGAAACATAACCATCTTTGATTAACGAGCTAGTCAAGTAGAGGCATACTAGTGACACTCTGTTTGTCTATGTATTCACACATGTATTATGTTTCCGGTTAATACAATTCTAGCATGAATAATAAACATTTATCATGAAATAAGGAAATAAATAATAACTTTATTATTTCCTCTAGGGCATATTTCCTTCAGTCTCCCACTTGCACTAGAGTCAATAATCTAGTTCACATCGCTATGTGATTAACACCAATAGTTCACATCTTTATGTGATTGGTTCACATCTCCATGTGACTAACACCCAAAGGGTTTACTAGATTCAATAATCTAGTTCACATTGCTATGTGATTAATACCCAAAGAGTGATCATGTTTTGCTTGTGAGAGAAACTTAGTCAACGGGCCTGCCAAATTCAGATCCGTATGTATTTTGCAAAATTCTATGTCTACAATGCTCTACACGGAGCTACTCTAGCTGATTGCTCCCACTTTCAATATGTATCCAGATTGAGACTTAGAATCATCTGGATCAGTGTCAAAAACTTGCATCGACGTAACCTTTTACGATGAACCTTTTTGTCACGTCCATAATCGAGAAACATATCCTTATTTCACTAAGGATAATTCTGACCGCTGTCCAGTGATCTACTCCTAGACCACTATTGTACTCCCTTGCCAAATTAGTGTAGGGTATACAATAGATCTGGTATACGGCATGACATACTTTATAGAACCTATGGCCAAGGCATAGGGAATGACTTTCATTCTCTTTCTATCTTCTGCCGTGGTTGGGCTTTGAGTCTTACTCAACTTCACACCTTGTAATACAGGCAAGAACTCTTTCTTTGACTGCTCCATTTTGAACTATTTCAAAATCTTGTCAAGGTATGTACTCATTGAAAAAACTTATCAAGCGTCTTGATCTATTTCTATAGATCTTGGAGCTCAATATGTAAGCAGCTTCACCGAAGTCTTTCTTTGAAAAACTCCTTTCAAACACTCCTTTATGCTTTACAGAATAATTCTACATTATTTTCGATCAACAATATGTCATTCACATATACTTATCAGAAATGCCGTAGTGCTCGCACTCACTTTTCTTGTAAATACAGGCTTCACCGTAAGTCTGTATAAAACTATATGCTTTGATCAACTCATCAAAGCGTATATTCCAACTCCGAGATGCTTGCACCAGTCCACAGATGGATCGCTGGAGCTTGCACATTTTGTTAGCACCTTTCGGATTGACAAAACCTTCTAGTTGTATCGTATACAACTCTTCTTTAATAAATCCATTAAGGAATTCAGTTTTGTTTATCCATTTGCCAGATTTCATAAAATGCGGCAATTGCTAACATGATTCGGACAGACTTAAGCATAGATACGAGTGAGAATCTCTCATCGTAGTCAACACCTTGAACTTGTCGAAACACTTTTGCGACAATTCTAGCTTTGTAGATAATAACACTACTATCAGCGTCTGTCTTCCTCTTGAAGATCCATTTATTTTTATGGCTTGCCGATCATCGGGCAAATCCATCAAAGTCCATACTTTGTTCTCATACATGGATCATATCTCAGATTTCATGGCCTCAAACCATTTCGTGGAATCTGGGCTCATCATCGCTTCCTCATAGTTCGCAAGTATGTCATGGTCTAGTAACATGACTTCCAGAACAGGATTACCATACCACTCTGGTGCGGATCTTACTCTGGTTTACCTACGAGATTCAGTAGTAACTTGATCTGAAGTTACATGATCATCATCATTAGCTTCCTCACTAATTGGCGTAGTAGTCACAAGAACAGATTTCTGTGATGAACTACTTTCCAATAAGGGAGAAGGTACAATTACCTTATCAAGTTTTCTACTTTCCTCCCACTCACTTCTTTCGAGAGAAACTCCTTCTCTAGAAAGCTTCCGAATTTAGCAACAAAAGTCTTGCCTTCGGATCTGTGATAGAAGGTGTATCCAATAGTTTCCTTTGGATATCCTATGAAGACACATTTCTCCGATTTGGGTTTGAGCTTATCAGGTTGAAACTTTTTCACATAAGCATTGCAACCTCAAACTTT
Organism: Triticum urartu; assembly: GCF_003073215.2. Classification (NCBI taxonomy): domain Eukaryota; kingdom Viridiplantae; phylum Streptophyta; class Magnoliopsida; order Poales; family Poaceae; genus Triticum; species Triticum urartu. The sequence continues at coordinate 589,882,713 of NC_053028.1, read as the reverse complement.
AAGAAACGACAGCTTAGGTTTCTTGCCAAACCATAGTTCATACAGAGTCGTCTCAACGGATTTAGATGGTGCCCTATTTAACGTGAATGCAACTGTCTCTAATGCATAACCCCAAAACGATAGTGGTAGATCGGTAAGAGACATCATAGATCGCACCATATCTAGTAAAGTACGGTTATGACGTTCGGACACACCATTACATTGTGGTGTTCCAGGTGGCGTGAGTAGTGAAACTATTTCACATTGTCTTTAACTGAAGGCCAAACTCGTAACTCAAATACTCTTCTCTACGATCAGATCGTAGAAACTTTATTTTCTTGTTACGATGATTTTTCACTTCACTCTGAAATTCTTTGAACTTTTCAAATGTTTCAGACTTATGTTTCATCAAGTAGATATACTCATATCTGCTCAAATCATCTGTGAAGATCAGAAAATAATGATACCTGTCGTGAGCCTCAATATTTATCGGACCACATACATCAGTATGTATGATTTCCAACAAATCTGTTGCTCGCTCCATTGTTCCGAAGAACGGAGTTTTAGTCATCTTGCCCATGAGGCATGGTTCGCAAGCATCAACTGATTCATAATCAAGTGATTCCAAAAGCCCATCAGTATGGAGTTTCTTCATGCGCTTTACACCAATATGACCTAAACTGCAGTGCCACAAATAAGTTGCACTATCATTATTAACTTTGCATCTTTTGGTTTCAATATTATGATTATGTGTATCACTACGATCGAGATCCAATGAACTATTTTCATTGGGTGTGTAACCATATAAGGTTTTATTCATGTAAACAGAACAACAATTTATTCTCTTAAATGAATAACCGTATTACAATAAACATGATCAAATCATATTCATGCTCAACGCAAACACCAAATAACACTTATTTAGCTTCAACACTAATCCCAAAATTATAGGGAGTGTGCGATGATGATCATATCAATCTTGGAACCACTTCCAACACACATCGTCACTTCACCCTTAACTAGTCTCTGTTTATTCTGCAACTCCCGTTTCGAGTTACTAATCTTAGCAACTGAACTAGTATCAAATACTGAGGGGTTGCTATAAACACTAGTAAAGTACACATCAATAAGATGTATATCAAATATACTTATGTTTACTTTGCCATCCTTATTATCCGCCAATCACTTGGGGTAGTTCCGCTTCTAGTGACCAGTCCCTTTGCAGCACTTAGTCTCAGGCTTAGGACCAGACTTGGGCTTCTTCACTTGACCAGCAACTTGCTTGCTGTTCTTCTTGAAGTTCCCCTTTTTTCCCTTTGCCTTTTTCTTGAAACTAGTGGTCTTATCAACCATCAACACTTGATGTTTTTCTTGATTTCTACCTTCGTTGATTTCAGCATCATGAAGAGCTCGGGAGTTGTTTCCGTTATCCCTTGCATATTATAGTTCATCACGAAGTTCTACTAACTTGGTGATGGTGACTAGAGAATTCTGTCAATCACTATTTTATCTGGAACATTAACTCCCACTTGATTCAAGTGATTGTAGTACCCAGACAATCTGAGCACATGCTCACTAGTTGAGCGAATCTCCTCCATCTTTTAGCTATAGAACTTGTTGGAGACTTCATATCTCTCAACTCGGGTATTTGCTTGAAATATTAACTTCAACTCCTGGAACATCTCATATGGTCCATGACGTTCAAAACGTCTTTGAAGTCCCGATTCTAAGCTGTTAAGCATGGTGCACTAAACTGTCAAGTAGTCATCATATTGAGCTAGGCAAACGTTCATAACGTCTGCATCTGCTCCTGCAATAGGCCCGTCACCTAGCGGTGCATCAAGGACATAATTCTTCTGTGCAGCAATGAGGATAAACCTCAGATCACGGATCCAATCCGCATCATTGCTACTAACATCTTTCAACACAATTTTCTCTAGGAACATATCAAAATAAACATATGAAAGCAACAACGCGAGCTATTGATCCACAACATAGATATGCTAATACTACCAGGACTAAGTTCATGATAAATTAAAGTTCAATTAATCATATTACTTAAGAACTCCCACTTATATAGATATCCCTCTAATCCTCTAAGTGATCACGTGATCCAAATCAACTAAACCATGTCCGATCATCACGTGAGATGGAGCAGTTTCATTGGTGAACATCATTATGTTGATCATATCTACTATATGATTCACGCTCGACCTTTCGGTCTCCGTGTTCCGAGGCCATATCTGTATATGCTTGGCTCGTCAAGTATAACCTGAGTATTCCGCGTGTGCAACTGTTTTGCACCCGTTGTATTTGAACGTAGAGCCTATCACACCCGATCATCACGTGGTGTCTCAGCACGAAGAACTTTCGCAACGGTGCATACTCAGGGAGA